>NC_060281.1:82196057-82215221 GCF_021613505.1 Equus quagga
GCTCTTGTCAAGAATCAAGTGGCCATTGTTAAAGTTCGGTGCTCACTGCTTTGGTAAGCTGGGTTTGTTCCCCATCACAGAACACCACCACCTGTCTGTCAGCTGCCATGCTGTGGTGGCAGCTCACATAGAAGTAGTAGAAGGACTTACAGCTAGGATATACAACCATGCTCTGGGGCTTTGGGGAGAAAAACAGAAAGAGGAAGATTGGCAACAGTTGTTAGCTCAGGGCGAATCTTTCCCTGCCAAAAAAGAAAAAATCAACTGGCCACCAAGAGAATGAGAAAACAAAGCATACACTAGGAGAAAATATTTGCACAAGACATAGCTGATAAAGAATTGTTATCTAAATTATAGGAAGAATTATTCAAAATCAAAAATAAGAAAACCAACAACCCAATTAAAATGGGCAGATCTGAGCAAATATCTCACCAAAGAAGATGCACAGTTGGCCAATAAGGCTATGAAAAGAGGCTCCATTAGGGCATTGCAAATTACAACGACACTGAGACACCACTCCACTCCAGTTAGAAGGGCAAAAATCCAACACACTGACAACACCACCTGCTGCTGAGGATGCAGAGCAGCAGGAACGCTCCTTCATTGCTGGTGGGAGCGCAACACAGCACAGCCATTTTGGAAGAGAGTGTGGTAGTTTTTTAGAAAACCGAACATACTTTTACCACATGATTCAGCAACACACTCTTTGTTATTTTCCCCAATGAGCCAAAAACTTATATCCACACAAAAACCTGCACATGGATGTTTACAGCAGCTCCTTTCATGATTGCCAAAACTTGGAAGCAACCAAGATGTCCTTCAGTAAGTGCATGGATAAATCAACTGTGCTCCATCCAGACAAGAAATGTTACTCAGTGTTAAAAAGAAAGGAGCTAACAAGCTGTGAGAAGACATCAGACAACCTTAAATACATATGACTCAGTTAAAAAGGCCAGTCTGAAAAGGTGACATATTGTCTGACTCGATTCCAGCTATATCACATTCTGGAAAGGCAAAACTGTGGAGACAGAAAAAGATCAGTGGTTCTCAGGGGTTAGTGGGGAGGGAGGGATGAGTAGGTGAAGCACAGAGGATTTTTAGTGCATACTGTAATAGTGTACACATGTCACTATACATTTGTCAAAACCCATGGAATGTACAACACCAAGAGTGAGCCCTAATGGAAACTATGGGTTTAGGTGATAATGAGGGGTCAGTGTAGGTTCATCAATTACAACAAATGTACCAATCTGCTGGGGTGTGGTGAGAGTGGGGGAAGCTGTGCATGTGTATATGAGAACTCCACCTTCTGCTCAATTTTGTTGTGAACCTAAAACTACCCTAAAAAATGAAGTCTATTTTTTAAAAATCAATTGGCCATAAATTTAAATTGGCTACAAATTTTTAAAAATTAATTGCCCGTATTTTCGGACTCTCAATTCTATTCCATTGATCTATATGTCTATCCTTATGTCAGTAACACACTGTCTTGATTGCTGTAGCTTTGTGGTCTGTTGAGAAATCAGAAAGTGTAAGTCCTCCAACTTTGCTCGTTGTCAAATTGTTTGGGCTGTCTTGGGTCCCTTGCGTCTCCACATGAATTTTAGGATGAGCTTGATAATTTCTGCAAAATAGCACTTGGGACTGTGACAGGGATTGCACTGAATTTGCAGTCCGATTGGGGAGGATTTCCATCTTGACAACATTAAGTTCTCCAGTCCAGGAATGTGGGCTGTCCTTCCACTCAGTTAGGTCTCCTTCTACTGTTTTCAATATGTTTAGTAGTTTTCAGTGCTGAAGTCTTGCATTTCTCTTGTCAATTTTATTCTAAGGTATGCTTATACATACACTTATTCTTTTTGATGCTGTGGAAGCAGAATTGTTTTCTTAATTTCGTTTCTGGATAGTTCATTGCTGGTGTATAGAAACACAATTGACTTTTGTATATTGATCTTGTATCCTGCACCTTCACTGAACTTGTTTATCAGTTCTAGTAATTTTTTGTGTGGATTCCTTGGGATTTTCTCTACATAAGATCGTGTCATCTGTGCTAGAGACAGTTGTACTTCTTCCTTTCCAATCTGGATTCCTTTTATGTCACATTCTCACCTAATTGCCATGGCCAGAGCCTCCAGTGAAATGTTGAGCACAAGTGGTGAGAGGACATCCCGAGGTTGTTCCCGATCAGAGGGAAAGCTTTCAGTCTCTCACCACTGAGCACAGCAGCCGGGGGTTTTCGTAGATGGTCTTCATCAGTTTGAGGGCGGTCCCGTCTATTCCAGCTTTGCTGACTGTTTTTCTCTGCGTCTGTCGAGATGACCATGTGGTTTTGTCCTTCTTCTATTAGTATGGCATATACTACGTTGACTGACTTTCAGATGCTAAATCAATCTTGCATTCCTGGGATAAATCCTGCTTGGTCCTTTATATGTCACTGGACTCAACTTGCTGGTATTCAGTTGAATGATTCTCCCTCTATATTCATAAAAGATACCGGCCTGTGTTTTCTTTTCTGTGATGTCTTTGTTGGGTTTGGTATCAGGGTGATCCTGGCTTTGTAGGATGAGGTGGGACGTGCTTTCTCTTTGTGTATTTTTTGGTGCTTTCTCTTCACTGCATCTTCATAGTGTTGCTCTGTGTAACTGCCTTGCTCAGTGGGATCCAGCATTTGGCCCAGCCATATTCCTGGACGTGTACAGTTTACTGCATCAACCATGCTTGGCCACGAATATCCATTGGATGTTGGTGCTCGTGAAGGGGTGTGTGGTTAGAGCTCCTCTCTGGGTAGATAAAGTCAGTAAGTCTTCCAAAAGCATGCCTATCAGCTCTCAGGTTGTCATCAGCAAGGCCTTGCGGGAGCTCCTGTTACAAAATTGCTCAAGCCTCTTGGTTGGAAATGCATTTTTCTGGATTTTTGTCAAAACATTTCAGAACAAGGAACATCTGCTTAGTTGTGTTTCGGCCACAAAGAGTGAGGTACGGGAGATGTCATCCCTGCAGGCAGTGGGAGCCCATCTGAGAAGTTCCTCGAGACGATGTCAGCCAAATATCAGAAGAGGACAAGGGGGTGGGCTCAGGCAGTGTTCTAAGTGGCACCATCTTGTCTGGGAGTCCACCATCCTGTCACCAGCCCAGTGAGCCAGACAGCCTGCAGGTGCCCCTAAAGTCCTGTTCCGCAAACCACATAGAAACCTGACAAGACGGAGAAACTTCTGGGGGAAGAGGATATCTGTTTTAGTTGTGCGTTGCTTGCACAGATTGTCATCATTTTTCTGTAAACAACTTCACACGCTGTCACACCAACCTTTCCACTTTCAAAGAAGTGGGAAGAGCAGAAGGACAAAGACCCCTCAGCCCCAGGAATAAATCAGCCTGAGGGGGTTGTGATTGTCACGTGGTGAGACCCGTGATGTGTCATCCGTGATGTGGGGACTGGCCTGGAGAAGCTCAGTCCACGCTACTTCTCACGGATATCCACAAGTGGGGAGCTGCCGTTAGGGTCCTGCAGGGTCCCCCAGGCTTGACAGGTGCTCCTGTCTAGAAAGGGCTGCCATTGGTGGCTGAGGGGCTCTAGGGGTGCCCCCAGCTGGAGGGCTGAGGTTATCCCCAGGAGTCTGCTTGCCTCCTTTCAGGACATCGTGTGCAGCTACAAGCTCAGAACAGCCAGCGTGAGTCCTGCCAATTCGCAGAACAGTCCCCAGAGCTGCGCACTCCCTCATCAGTGGATGAGTGTGGCTTACTGCCATCCCGTTGTGCCCAGAGGTCAGGCGCTGCCCAGGGCCTCTCAGCCAGATTCATACCCTCGTCTTACCAGCGTCTTGCCTGACGCCCACAGCCCCACAGTTCCCAGTGTTGAGGGGCCCAGATGGTGCCCAGCTGGTGGAGTACCTGTGTTGGGATGAGGGATAAAGGAGGGTGCCTGCAGCAGTGGAAAGCGGGTGGGGTCCAAACCCCACCAGCCCCGACCCCAGACCCGGACCTTAAACTTCACCAGCCTCCTGAGGCCACCAGTGGGTTTCCTCATCTGTGAATCAGGCACAGTAATAGGGCTTCCCTAAACCTGAGGATCTCTGGTCTTGACCGTGTGAGATGTGGGTAGTGTTGGCTAAATGCCTGTAGGACCACGATATGGGGTCCTGTACCAGATCTGGCAGCCTGGGGTAGGGACCGGCGTAGACTGGTGGTGGCAGCGACAGCTGTGGTGGCAGCAAGGGAGACAGCAGGTGAGCTGCAGGAAGTCATGCAGGACAGACTCAGCCCAGAGAGGAGGTGACGGTTTTGCTAATTGGCGACAGGAGTATGGCAGAGGTGGCTCTGGCCACAGTGTGGAGGCAGGCTGCAGGGCCCCGGCCTCAGGTGCAGGGCCCAGAGTGTGCCCCACTCCCACCAGGCACTGATACACAGCCTGGCAGGGCTGGGAGAGCAGGCATCAGTGCTGCTGTCTGAGGCCAGGTGGCCACTGGGCCAGAGTTGCTCCTGTTCCAGGTCCTGGAGCCCTGGCCCAGCTCCCAGGAAGCCTTGGGGTTCCACCCTGCCCTGGGATCCCAGAACACTAGAGCGGTTCCCAGCCAGGCTCCCTGGGGTAGCCCCCTCTAGACCCTCAGGGCCCCTCCCAAGCACGCCCAGGTCCCCCTCCACCAGGCTCCCTCCCTTGCCCCGGAGGCAGGCCAGAGATCTCCATGCTTCCCTGTGACCCTGACCCTGCCTCATCCAGCCCTCCGGGCAGCCAGTGGTTCAAGGCTTCAGTCCCAGGGCAGGGTCAGAGCAATGACTGAAGGCTGGTCAGGATCCATCTGGACAGTCTGTCATCTCCCTCTCACCCTCATAGGTGCCCGCAGCTGGCTTGGTGCTCCTCTCAGCTGCCCACCATGGGCTGGGGACTGCCCAACACCGCCAGCCTGGCGCGCTTCTGCCAGAAGCTGAACCGACTAAAGCCACTGGAGGAGTCCACAACGGAGACATCACTTCAGCGCTGCCTGAGCACGCTGGACCTGATCCTGCTGGGAGTCGGTGCTACAGTGGGCTCAGGTCTCTACGTGCTCTCGGGCACCGTGGCCAAGGAGATGGCCGGCCCTGCGGTGCTCGTGTCCTTCAGCATCGCTGCCATGGCCTCCCTGCTGGCAGCCCTCTGCTACGTGGAGTTCGGGGCCCGTGTGCCCCGCACAGGCTCTGCCTACCTGTTCACCTACGTGTCCTTGGGTGAGCTGTGGGCCTTCCTCGTTGGCTGGAACGTGCTCCTCGAGTACCTCTTTGGTGGCGCTGCTGTGGCCCGCGCCTCGAGCAGCTACCTGGACGCCATCTTCAGCCACCGCATCCGTAACTTCACCATGGCTCACGTGGGCTTCTGGCAGGTGCCGTTCCTGGCCCAGTTCCCCGACTTCTTGGCTGCTGGAGTCATACTTTTGGCCTCCACATTTGTCTCCTGTGGAGCCCGTGTCTCTTCCTGGCTCAACCACATACTGCTTGCCGTGAACCTGCTCGTCATCCTCTTCATCATCATCCTGGGGTTTGTCCTGGCCCGCCCGCACAACTGGAGTGCTGACGAGGGTGGCTTTGCACCCTTCGGCTTCTCCGGCATCATGGCCGGAGCTGCCACCTGCTTCTATGCCTTCCTGGGCTTTGGTGTCATTACTACCTCCAGCGAAGAGGCCCAGAACCCGAAGCGGGCTGTGCCTATGGCCATCATCATCACGCTTGGCCTGGTGGCTGGTGCCTACATCCTCGTCTCCACTGTGCTCACCCTCATTGTGCCCTGGCACAGACTGGAACCTGACTCAGCACTCGCTGATGCCTTCTACCAGCGGGGTTACAGCTGGGCGGCCTTCATCGTGGCCGCTGGTGCTATCTGCGGTAAGGGGCCTTTCCGGGCAAGGAGGGAACAGGGTGATGGGGCCCTGCCCTAGGCCTCGAGGGAACACAGTTCCACCTGGGCCTGTGTTCCCAGTTGCATCCTGGGCCCAGGAAGGTGCTAATGATTAGACTCTCCACCCAGGCTCGTTGGGAGGGACCTGCTCACCACCCCTCCCAATCGTACACAGAATGTCAGTTCTGGGCATGTGCTGCCAGGTCCTTTCCTGGTGGAGGGACTCAGCCCTCATCAGATTCTCCAGTGGGTCTGTCACCTGAACTGGGCTGTCCCATTCCTGGGTGGTGAGGGGGAACAATCCAGTACCTTACATACACTCAGGCTCACTCTGAGAGCCCAGATAGACTCATGCCCCTGTTCCTAAGGGGCCACCCATGCCCTGAACACCAGCAGCGACCCCTGGTGGGCCTGTCCACCATGCTGACCAGTTTCCCACCCTCTGCCACAGCCATGAACACTGTCCTGCTCAGTGACATCTTTACCCTACCACGCATCGCATATGCCATGGCCACCGACGGGCTCTTCTTCCAGGTGTTTGCCCACGTGCACCCCCGGATGCAGGTCCCCATAGTGGGCATCCTGGTATTTGGGGTCCTCATGGCTTTCCTGGCGCTGCTGCTGGACCTCCAGACACTGGTTCAGTTCCGGTCCATCAGCATACTGCTGACCTTTACCTTCGTGGCCACCAGCACTATCGTGCTACACTTCCACAAGTCCCTTCCAGCCAGTTCCCTGGGCCCAGCCAGCCCTGTGGGCACAGAGCAGGCCTCAGCCCCTGAGCCCGGGCAGCTGCGACCAGCCCTGAGGCCCTACCTTGGCTTCCTGGGTGGGTGCAGACCTGGAGCCGCTGTGGCTTGGGCACTTGGTGTCCTGGTGGCCTCGGCCATCACTCTGGACTGCGTGCTGGTCTTTGGGGACTCGGCCCTGCACCTCCCACCCTGGGGCCACACCCTGCTGCTCCTGCTCAGCTCCGTCGTGTTTCTGCTCAGTCTCCTCGTCCTGGGGGCCCACCAGCAACAGCGCCGGCAGGACACCTTTCAGGTACTTCCTCCAGCCAGCACCCCTCACTCTCAGCCCAGCCAGCTCCCTTCGCCCCTTCCTCCTCTGCCGTGGCAGGATGCACCAGGGCTCACGGGGTAGGGGAGGCCAGAACCCCATCCCCCTCTTTCTGCATGGCAAGTGGTCACTTGTCTCTGGAACCTCCAGAGGTGGAGAAAGGCTCTGTGGACTCCCGAGAAATCAGGCCCCAGGCCAGCAGCCCTTCCCTGCAGCCCAGCAGCCCTGCCCTTGCCTCTCAGGTTCCCATGGTGCCCGTGACTCCAGCCCTGAGCATCCTCCTCAACGTCTTGCTCATGCTGCAGCTGAGCTACCTGACCTGGCTGAGCTTGTCCGTCTGGCTGCTGATTGGTGAGTGGGGGCCAGGCTGGGACCCTGGGTGGGCTGCAGGAGGAGGGCAAGCAGGGAAGCTGGGCTGGGACCTGCCCCTCAGGCTTGTGCCATCCTTACAGGACTCATGGTGTATTTTGGCTATGGCATCTGGCACAGCAAGGAGAACCAGCAGGAGCTGCCGGGGTTGACTGCCACACACGGCAGCCTGGAGGAGACAGCACAGGCCCTGCAGCCCCTCAGCCAGGACCCGGCCCAGGAGCCCGGCCACACGGAGCAGCCCGACAGTCCATGAGGACGGCTGGGGGCCTGCCTGCCCTCCTGCACCTCCTCATGCGGACAGAGGGGCTGACAGCTCCTTTTATCCAGGACAGCTTGGGTTTGTAGGCCTGTCTATGCCAAGGAGTCCTCAGGACCTCAGGACCTTAGCACAGGTGCGTAGCTTTGAGTCCTTATGAGTGGGCCGTGCCCGGAGCTGGTGTGGTGGACTCTGCCCAGCACCTTCCAGTTTATGACCAACTCCAGCTACCTGGGCAGGTGAGCCGGGCGGGCAGAGAAGAGGCCCGCAGCCCCAGGGATCCGCAATAATAACTTTTCAGCCACCCCCATGGCCTGCCATCGTGTCCACTGTGGTGTTCTTTGTGGCACTGAGTCCTCCCCTGCCCCTAGGAACCGGACAATTGTCCCTAATCCACAGCAAAGATGCTGAGGTTCTATAATGGGGAGGCACCAGCCCTGGGACGGCCCTGAGTCAGGGACATGGCCGGGCCTGGGTCCTGGTGTCCTGCCCTCAGGCCAGTGCCCTCTGGCCAGTTCAGAGGGGACCTACACACACCAGGCACAGAGGGATCCCTGACAGGGTGGGCCCAGGCTCCCTCCCAGGTTCCTTACATGTCCCCTTGGGGATGGATGCACAGAGCAGAGCCTGGACCCCAAGAGGGTGGTTGGAAAGGACAGTGGATTTCCTGGGTTCCCTCAGCCCCCCAGGGCTCCCAGAGAGCAGAGCATGTGGCTGAGACCCCGGGATGTGGAGGCCCACCTGCCCGGGTACACACATCTCTCAGGCACAGGCCTACATGGTTCCCCTGGGGGCGCACACCCACGTGCAGACTGAGGCAACAGCTGTTTCCAAGCTCAGGGCCCGCAGCTCCATCTGCCTCTCTCCCTGCCGACTCCACAGGGCTTTGGGACGAAGGCTCAGGATGGGACACACGCATGCAGGTGGGAGCACGAGCACCTGGGCCCCAACTGGTGGCTGTAGGGCCCCATCCTCAGGGTCCCCAGGCCCACCCTGCACTCCCACTGGTCTCTTGAAGGCCATGTTACGTCTACCATAGATGCCTCCAACTCCTTGATTCTGCCTGTGAGGACCACACAGGAAGCTGCTGGCTCTGGCAGCTTTACTCCTTGACTCTCTGCAGCCTTGACATCAGCCTTCTCTGGGCCCCAAGGACAGCCAGGTACACGTGATCTCGCTCCAATAACCAGGCCTCAGGGCCGTGAACTCTCACCCCAACCCTTCTGACCCTGCCTCCCATGGACACTGCTCTGGGGATTGAGAGGCAGCGGGGACCCCAAGGCTTGGCTGGGGCTCCAGGTTCCAGATGATTCCAGATGCTGCTCAGCCTGAGCCCCAGCCCTGGGCCTCCACCACCTGGCCCATGTCACTCCACCAGCAAGCTGGAGCATGACCTGGTCACCAGGGACCCATGAGAAGGCAGCCCTTTGTCTCCCTGGGCTGGGTACCCCCAAATCTCTGCCCCTCCTTGGGACCAAGAGAGGGCTGGACTCCTGCAG
Organism: Equus quagga; assembly: GCF_021613505.1. Classification (NCBI taxonomy): domain Eukaryota; kingdom Metazoa; phylum Chordata; class Mammalia; order Perissodactyla; family Equidae; genus Equus; species Equus quagga. The sequence continues at coordinate 82,205,107 of NC_060281.1, forward strand.
CCCCCATCCCTCACCTCCTGACTACGGGCCCGGGGACATGGGGAAATTCTCCAGCAGGCAGGACTCAGGCCCCTAGGAGGTTTCCAGAGTCAGAACCAGGCCAGCCTGCTGGGGCTTCCATGTGCTCTGTTAAGAACATTCTCTCCAGCCCCTGGGCTGCACCTGGGGTCTTGATCAGAGCATGGTCCTCGTGCAGTTGCCTCAGGCTGGGGTGGGGAGCTGGCCAGACATGTTCTCAGGTGTGACCTTGGGCAGCAGTGACATATGTGTCCAGATATACAGCCTCCCCACCCTATGGCTCCCTGAAGCCCAGTGAGCAGGGTGTTGGGCTGGGGGTCACCAAGGAGACAGACGGAAGGTCCCAAAGGATGCCAATGCCCACCAACTTAGCCTGTCCACCTTCCTCCCCATGCCAGCCCCCCACAGCCCAAGGGCTCCACCAGGAATGGTGCTCATAAGCTGACTGGTAATGGGCCCAAGAGGTGCCTGTGCCCTTGCCCGGGGTCCCAGGGGGTCAGATCATCTGCCCACTGCACTCATTCCATGGATGAGGCCCGGAACTGGGAGGGGACCTGCCCTAGGACCCCAGCACCAGAACAGCTGAGACAGCTCCTCTTGTCAGGCTGCTTTCTCCCCTGCCTTGGAATCTGGCTACACAGAACCACACTTCCCTGCCTGAGAGGCCTGGGCTGAGCTGCTCTGGCTGTGGCTGTCCCCGCCTCCCACCCCTCTGCCCTGTCTGCCCACATGCACACTGGCCTGGCCCCTCCCTCCCCAGTGAGGAGGATGTTGAAGCAGACCCCACAGAGCTGGAGCAGGCTCTGGACCTCCATGCCTGAGGCCTCCCCCCAGTGAGTGGCTGTCCTGGGGGCAGGAGAGAGTCTCGTGGCCTGCTCTGCCCACTCCTGGGCTGGCCCGGCCCTCACAGGCCTCATCTTACTCATCCATTGACTCCATCCACCCCCAGCCTAGTCCCGGGTCACAGCCCTGTGTCTTTGCTGAGGACACAGGGGACACGCAAGCTGGGACCTGCCTCTCAGAAGCTCCCTGCCTGCTGAGGGGATGGGGACAGAAGGGTCCCTAACAGACATGGGAAGTGGGGGTAGGGGAGTGGGGTCAGGCCTGGGCTGTGGGGTCCAGAGAGGGGACTCACTCCCCCGGGAACCAGGGGCTTCCTGCCGGGAGACTGTCAGGCTGGTTTTCCAGGGGTCAGGAAGGAGTTCGAGGCAGAGACATAGGGCGGGGAAAGCACAGATGGGAGGGGGCAGGGCGTGGGCAGGTCCAGCCCCACATGGTTGTGAAGGGCTGGGGAGGTCAGTGAAGCCAGGCCAGGCCGAGCTCAGCAAGCAGTGTCAAGGGGCGTCACCTCCCGGCCTGGTGGCTGCGTACATGTATGTGTTAGAGTTACGAGTTGACATGCAGTGGCAGAAGGATGGGGGACGTCTGCTTAGGAGACTCAGACACGACATTACCTGCAACGCAAGATCCTGGAGTGCATCCTGGGTCTGAAAATAGAAAGATCTTGGACTATTATTGGCACAGCTGGGGAAATTTAAATGTTCGATTTATCTGCCAATGTTAGATTTCTTGAGTGTGACAACAGGACAGCAGTCACCTGGGGACAGTCCTCATTCTCAGGACAGCGTTGAGAGCGGTCAGTGTCTGAATATCTGCCACTTACTTTCCAATGATTTCATGTGACATCTATCTAAATACATCCGGGTCACTCCAGAGAGGGAGAGAGAAAGCAAATGGGGCAAAATGTTGGGGGAAAAACAAAAACAGCCCTGGTGAACCTAGATGAAGGCTATATGGGTTTTCACGGTACTAATCTTTGAAGTTTTCTATAGATTTTGTAGTTTTTTGGATAAAACCTTAATGGAAAAGTAAAAAATAAAGCCCCCTGTGGCGGGGAGGGAGATGCTGGAGGAGGGTGGAGTGCAGGAGGGGCTGGGGTAGGGGTCCCAGCTGCAGGAGGGGTACGGGGACAGGTGGGGTGGAGGCCAAAGGGCTCAGGAGGGAGGCGGGACGGAGCCTGTGCTGGGGACCTGGAGCTGAGAGCACCCCTCCTGCCCTGGGGCCCCTCACACACACAGCAGACCGTCCAGAGGGACGGGCCAGGTGTGGTCTGTCCCGGCCGCCACAAGAGGACAGGTGGGGGAGGACTTGGCTGAGGAGCAGCAGGCGGGCAGTGGGGCCGCACCTGAAGTTGTAGCTCCTCTCCTGCAGCTGGAAGGAGTCGGGGGACCAGCAGTCAGAGCCCCCAGCGTCCAGGTCACAATCCCAGAGGCCGGGGATGCTCACAGCACCGCCCTACACACAGCGCATCACTGTTCCACCAGCACGCGGGCCCAGGGCACTCTCTCTCCCCAAGCCCTCCTAAAACTCTGCCTCCTAGAGACCCGGCAGCAATGCCAGGTCCTCAAGACCCCTCCAGCTGTGGCCATAAGGTCCCTGATGTGGAGCACAGGGCTGTAGGGGCTGAAGCGTGGGTCATAACGGCAGCACTTGAAATAGGTGGTGTCCAGGTCTCCAAGACATTGGACCTGAGATAGGTGGGCCAGAGGTCAGGCCCAGCAGGGAACAAGGAGGGTCTGGGGCCAGTCAGGATCAGCCATGCTTACTTGGAGAGGTTGAACTTGCTGAAGGTGATCGTGTTTTTGAGGAACAGCATGAAGTTGTCAGCCTGAACCAGCGGGGGCTTCCTGCAGGTGGGGGGAGGTAAGGGGTAGGCTCTGCTGCTCCTGGGACCCTTCCTTGGGTGTCGGGGACACTTACACCAGCACAGTGTTGCTCTCCCCGGGGCACCAGCCTCGGATCTCACAGGTCCTGTGGGTCCCATTGAACACCACACACTGGCCCGTTTTTATGCCTTGAAAACACAAGACAAATTCCAGGCCCTCCAATCTCCACAGGGCCTGGGAAGGGAGTGGCAGGGGGCTGTCGGCAGAAAGAAGAGACTCAGAGGCACCACCAGGCCTGCACGCTGGAGCCACCCGAGGTCCCAGCACGGTCCCCTGAACCCCCATCCCAGTGGAGGTGCCGGAAGACAGGGCCCTCAGTTACTGTGGCTGTGCGTCCCTGTCTCCCCTTCAGGACAGTCCTCGTCAGCCCAGCAGGTCCCCAGTGGATGGAGGGTGCTGAGGTGGTGAGAGAGCAGAGGTGTCCAGGCCCAGGAGGTGTCTCCACTTCGTGACCCAGCCCTGCAGGCCACAGGGACATGCCTCACCCCTGCTTAGCCCCCAGGGTTCCCTGAGTTTGGGGCACATGGGAAAGCTGGAGGGTGCAAATAAAAGGAGGTGGTCAGAGAAGGGAAGAAAAGCAGCCCCTGGCCAGATAGGGGTGCAGTGTTGTATCCCAAAGTAGACGAGACTCCTCTCCTGATAGTTGTCTCCCCGGTGGAGTCAGAAGTGAGCCCCCAGGCCCAGCTCCTCTAGTCCAACTCAGATGACAGGGAAGGTGGCGGGACTCTGGGAGGGTGAGTTCATGCCAGGGTGGAGGTGCTGGGAGTGGCAAAGGGCAGGGCCGTCCTTAGAGGTCCTGTAGGGAAGTAGCACCCCACACACTGGCCAAGGGACCACAGGCTAGTCCCTTCCCAGCTTGCTCTGCTGTAAAATAGGGACACTAGTGCCTGCTCATGGTCACAGAGTTCTTAGCATCAGCCAGGAGGGGATGGAGGCGAGCTCTCTGGGAGTCCCACACCTCAGATAGGGAGCACCTTCAAGTGTCAGGCACTTGCACAGACATGATTCTGCCAGGTGGAGGGTGGACGCCGCTGTCCAGGGCCCCAGGGAATACAACACCAGGGTGGCAGGAGGGCTGGGGACTCTGAGAAGCCAAATGAGAGAGTGGGACTTTGTGGGGGTTGAGACTGTGAGGAGCGGACAGAGGACAGCATGGGGCCTCCTGCTCTGCCCCACTGTCCCTACCTATGTCCTGAGTCTGCTCCTCCTCTCCACCCTGCTAGACCACCGCCTTCTCTGAGCAGACTCCACGGTGACCACCGCGGGTCCCACCTCTGCCCTCGTCCACACCTTCCCGCAGCCCGCGTGGTCCATCCCAATGCACAGACGATTGAGCGCCCTCCCCGAGCCCATCTGTGGCTCCGCTGCTGCTGGATCCACTTCAGCTCCTCAGAGGGGCTCACGGGGCCTCTGTGACCTTCGGCTACCCCTTCCCTGGCCCAGTCCCAATCTAGGGACAACCCCACTCAGTGCCAGGAGCCCTGGAGGTGACTCATCTCGCACTGCTCGCAGCCTTTGCCCACACAGCCCCCTCTGCCTGCACATCCTCAACATCCCACTCCAGCCTCACACCCTGCGGGAAAGCCTTCCTGAGGCCCCAAGTTTGCTGACAAGCCTCCCTGGGTCTGCCAGCTGCAGCTTCTGTCCCCATCGCAGGCCCTCCGCCTGGCTGGGCTGTCTGTGCAGGAGCTCCCTGAGGTGGGGAGGGTGGTTTTGCAAGCCTGGTCTGGGGGGAGGCTCGACAGGTGTTTGCTGGAGGCTGTGGCACCACAAGGACACAGTGCATGTGCTGGGAGGGACCAGATGACCAGGACCCCTGAGAGGAGCTGGCAGGAACTCTGCTATTCAGGAACTCAGGAAGCCTGCTTGTCAGAGCTGATGAACTACTTCACAGCCCCAGGAGTTTCGAGGGAAGGGCGAGAAGGCAGGGCATGAGCAAAGAGGAATCACAGATTCCAGAAAACACAGAACTGTGGCCCCAGCACAATTTCAGGACAGTCTACAAACTGAACGTTAACTAGTAGTCTTCTGAGCATCTAGAAAAGGAGGGACATCGTGTGTGTTTGCTGAATGCCAGTACATCCTTTGTGCACATGCCTCACCTCATTTGTGGACAGCGCCATCCAGGACGTGTGGCACCCCAGCAACTGTGGTGGGACCAACGACCAGGACTCAGGGGATAGGGACCCACACAGTTACCTTCCAGCCCAGCCAGCGATTCAGTGTTGGACTCAATTAAAGAAAGATGTCACCATGGAGGTAGGCTTCCCGGGCTACGTCCCAGGTCCCCAGCGTTCAGACAAAATCCACAACTGGGGAACCTCACAGAACAACAGTGAAAAGTTTCCAGAAGCAGACTGCTCAGGGGGCAGTCCCATCACCCACAGGCTGGAGGCCTCGGGGAAGTGACTCAGCGTGGCTGAGCCCCAGTCTTCTCCTCTTCAATGGGGCCTGCAGTACTTCCTGCTGGGCAGGGTGTTTGTGAGACTAAATGAAATGATTCACGAGAAGGCTTCAGCTCAGTACCTGGGCTACAGCAGCACATGTTGAGCCCTCAGTCACCTGGGAAGGAGGAGGGGGCACATGGCTGGTGACCCAGGGCTGGTGGAGGAACCAGGGACCCACTGGGAGGCTCCCAGGGAGCCTTGCCTCTGGGCATCTGCCCTGAACTTGTTCTGGTGTCACAAGGAGACTGGGCTCTGAGAAGAACACGTTCTCCCCCCGGAAGGCAGGGGTCAGGGTTGGCCCCTGCTCGGCTCCCTCGATGGGAGAGGACAGAAGCTGGCAGCTGGGTTTGTGAGGGAAGGGGTCCTGCCCCATCAAGTCATCAACCCTGTACCCCAGGAAAATGCCTCCAGTGAGGGAAATAGAGGCAGAGACAGGAGGCGGGCTGGGTTTCTGGCCATTTCTGAGCTCCTGTCCACCTCTTTGGGACAAGTTTTTTCTTGTATTCATCCTCATTCACTCAACCAGAACGTTCCAAGAGCCTCCTGCTTCACGGCACTGAAGATACAGAGCTACACTGTGCCAGGCGCCCACCAAGGCTAGTGGGGAGGGGTCCCTTCATTGCACCATGGCGGGGGGCCAGGGGAGCAGGTGGTGAGCTCTGCCTGGGACAGAGGCAGGGTGGCTGTGCAGAAGAGGAGCTGGCACCGTGTGCTGCCCATGACAGCTCTTTACATTTTGGGGGATGCACACCCAGGAAGCAGGGGGAGGGCTGGGCAGAGGGCACAGAGGTGGCAGCGGTCAGGATCTGCGGGGACTTGGTGGCCACCATCAGGGATAGGGAGCCTTCCAAGGGTGGCAAGCAAGGGCTGGCAGGCTCTGATGGCGTCACCTGTGAAAGCTCAGCCTGGCTGCTGCATGGAGCACACCAGGGGGCCCACAAGAAGACCACAGGGACAGCGTGGGCAGCACAGAAAACAGTCAGGAGATGGAACGGACAGGAGGGAGGGACAAGGAGGTGTCGAGCCAGGTCCAGCTCTGGCACTGGGAGATGTCATGGCCTCATTGGGTGAAAAGAGACCACACTGGGAGAAGGAGGTTTCCCTTTGGACGTGGTGGGAGTGCTTCAGGAGGCAGTCATGCCGTGGGCAGGTGGTCACTGGGCTACAGTTTGGGCATCAGCAGAACAGAGGTGGACCCTGGGGCTGTAGAGGATGTGGGTGAAGGGAGAAGGGGCTGGAAATGCAGCATTGGAGGCACAGAGGAGGAGCCAGACCACAGGGCGCAGGTCAGGGAGGGGAGCATTCAGGAGCCCCAGGTCCTGGCCCCCAGGCCCCTCCAGCCCTCCCTCAAGCTCAAGCCTTGAGTGCCAAGACCCTCCACTCTCCCGGATGCACCTGCGTAATGCAGTACCTCTGGCCTGGCTTCCCGACCCGCCCCTTTGCCCTCCTGGAGATGTCTTACACACCCCTGAGAACCCTGTCCAGGGCCACTCCTCCGTCAGGCCATTCCTGAGCCCGGCCCTGTAACAGTGCCCATACTCCCTCTGTCATCACATGTCCCCCTGCACACACTCGCTGCATGGGGGGGATTAGAGGTGGCAGCGCCTGGCAGCAGCACCAAGGTACCATCTGTGGTGGCTTCATGAAGTCGGCCACCTCCCACAGCCGGTTCCCCAGCTCCTTCCTCTGGGTCTAGGAAACCCCTTTGAGTTTGGAGATGATGGAAACCTGGGGGTCCAGGTCCTGCTCCCGGTAGCCGTTTTTGGTGAGGAAGGCCCACCTGGGGTGAGGCGATGGGCAGTGTGGTGTGTCCCCAGCACATGGTGAGCAGTGGCTGAGCTGGGCCCTACCCACTAGGTCCCTACACACCCTGTAGGCTCCCAGCACAGTGTCCAGGGCCCCCACCTCTTCTGCAGCCTCATTTGCCACCCCAGACACCCTGCACAGGCCAGAAGTCCCGGCCATGCATCGGAGAGCCCATGCTCTCAGACTGAGGTGCCTGCCACCACCTCCTTCACCGGCCTTCACCCGCCCCCTGCTACGACCATAGCCAGCTCCTCCTTAAAGGGCCCTCTGACCCAGCCACAAGTGGTGGTCTTTCTTGGGGGCCTTAGGGCTCCAGCTCTCACAGGTGGCAGGGACTAACTCCTGCCCCTCCCGGGGCCTCCTGGGCTGTGGTGAGACCCATCCTGCTCTGTGCCCAGAGCCAAACACGTAACTTGGGACAAGGCCCAGGAAAGGAGGCAGGTGGGCGCAGAGGAGGACGCAAGCACACGGCTTGCTCTTGTCCCTGCTGGCCTCTAGACAGATGGAGATCCTTCCTTCTTCCCCTAGCCTGTCCCAACCTACCCCCTCCGCCACCACCAGCCCGGCCCCTGAAGAGTCAGACCCCCAACCCTCAGTCCAGCAGGACCAGTCACGGTCCCTGCAGCCAACCTGCCCGGGCGCCATTCTCTCACCCCACCACATAGGCCGTGACCCCCCGCTGCAGCCACCTCTGCAGGGCGCCCAGCTGCCAGTCCTGGTCATCACACGCTTCTCAGTTCTGTAATCCGGAAGCCCCCAGCCTGTCCCGGCCCCTGGGGAGCCCATGCTCTCAGCTCCTGCTGGCTGCCATGGGCCAGGAGTCAGCACAGCAGCTGCAGCCCCAGCTCAACAGGAGCTACAGCAGGTGCCCAGGCCAGGCCAGGCCAGCAGCTGCTAAAGGGACACTTCCACTCAGGGCAGGAGCCAGCCCACCCCAGCCCTGGGCGCAGCCCCAACCCCCAGCTGCCCTGGGCCTCCCTTCCCCTCCAGACTCCCTCTACTGGGCCCAGGGGCACAGAGAGGAGCAGCCCCTCTCCCCTGCCCTTTGGCCTCACTTCCTTGGGGACACAGGGAATGACAGTGTTGTAGGTACTTTGAGAGGGTGGTAGGAGCCCAGAGGAGGGCCTAAGGAAAGCTTCAGGAAGTAGGGACCTCTGAGCTGACACTTGCAGATTCTGAAGTTCCACAAGCAACGCTGGGGAGGAACGTTCCTGGTGGAGGAAGCTGCACATGCGACACCAGAGCGTGAGAGAGACCTGGGACCCACAGAGTGACAGCCTGACTCTGGCTCCAGAGAGGAGGGTGGCTGGCCCTGCAAGGTCCCCCAGGCCCTCCTGTGCGATGCCCGGTAGAGCTGGCCCACCCCCCAAGCGCAGGGACTAAAGCACAGCTGTGGAGTCAGGCACGTTCCCCAGTCCGCGGAGGGGGACGATGCGGGACCCACACGGACGGCAGCGGAAACAGGCCCCATCAAGGCGCCCAGCCCTGCGCCTGGCCCGTGGCACGTGCCCTTCTGCATCCTCCGGGAGCAGGCTCAAGGTCTGAGCAGGTCAGGGCCGGTTTCCACAGCAACCAGCAACACGGGGCTGCTGGGCGACCTCCGCCAGGAGCGCGTCTCTCCTGGCTGTGGCGGCGCCTGTTCACTGTCCGCCACATTCGATTGGTCCACGCAGCCGGAGGGTCCGCCCACATGCCCCCGCTGAGCTCTAGGTGCCCCGGGCTCAGTCCCAGCCCCAGTGCCCGTGACTGCGAAATGGGTGTAACCACGAGGGGTCCCTGGGAGAGGTCTGGGGAGAACGACCAGCAGGAAGGGGAGGAGGCGGCAGTGGCCGCTGGGCGTCCTGCATGGGTCCTGGAGGCGGAGGGACGTTCAGACGCGGATTCAACTCAGGTGCACGGGCAGTGGGTTCAGGTCTGTCTCCTTCCCTTGGGGGATCGAGGCAGGGCTGGACGGGGCAGGCTGGGGCCGAGGGGGCAGGGGACCCCCAGTCCAGCAGAGAGCACATCCCTCCGTGGGACACCTTCAGGGCAGCCGGCGGCCCCGTGCCCTCCCGGAAATGCTCTTGGCAGCATCAGTTGTTCCACCATTAGAACACGCTTCCAGAATGGTGTTAAAATGCAAAAACCTAGCCAAACAGTCTAAGACGGGGTTTCCCACCTCTCCCGGAAATGGGATCAGGGCTGGGTTTTCCCAACCCAGAGGAAAAACTAAGCTAATGGACGTATAGAACTTAGAGAAGGAATAATCGAAGGTAAAATAAAGGTGTTCGGTTTTTCTTTTTCTTATTCTGAACTGATCTAACGGATTCATTCTGTTCAAAATAACAACTAAAAATACATTGGGTGATAACAGTTCATGAATAAGTGACGTGTAGGAGGAATTGGGAAGACTCTGTCATAAGGGACCTGCACTAACCATGAAGAAACACAGTGTCATTGCAAAGTGAACCGAGGTTAGTTGTAAATTTATATTGTAAGCTCTATGGAAGCCATTTAAAAACTTCAAAAGAAGTATAATTGATACGCTGAAAGAAAAGAAAAAAATAGAATCATATAAAATGCTCAATTAAAAGCAGAGAAGGCAAAAAATAATTTAAAAAGTACAAGACAAAAAAAGAAAGATCAGGGGCTGGCTGGTGGCGCAGTGCTTAAGTTCGAACGTTCTGCTTCGGGGTTCGCTGGTTCGGATCCCAGGTGCGGACGTGGCACCGCTTTGCAAGCTATGCTGTGACAGGCATCCCACGTGTAAAGTAGAGGAAGATGGGAACGGATGTTAGCTCAGGGCCAGTCTTCCTCAGCAAAATGAGGAGGATTGGCAGCAGATGTTAGCTCAGGGCTAATCTTCCTCAAAAAAAAAAAAAAAAGGAAAGATCAAAAGCAACAGATAGAGACAGTTACAAATATGGTGGATATTAATCCAACTATATCAATAATCACTTTAAGTAGCAATGGTCTAAATACTGCCAGTAAGAGACAGATTTCATCAGCTGACATTAAGAAAATAAGAACAAACTACATGCTGTCAATGAGAAACCCACTTTAATTATAAAGACACAGCTAGGTTAGAAGTAAATGGACAGAACAAGATAAGTCAGGCTAACACACATCCAAAGAAAAC
>NC_060281.1:82215321-82217264 GCF_021613505.1 Equus quagga
ACACTGAAAGACACGAGCACCACAGGGCCGGCCATCTCCTTGGCCACAGTGCCCGTGAGGATGTAGTGGCCCAAGCCCATCGTAGCACCCATGCCCAGCAGGATCAGATCCAGCATGGTCAGGTGGCGCTGCTGCGACGTCTCCGTGGTGGACTCCTCCAGTGGCTTCAGCCGGTTCAGCTTCTGGCAGTGCTGGGCAGTCCCCAGGCCATGGTGGGCAGCTGAGAGGAGCACCAAGCCAGCTGCTGGCACCTACGAGGGTGAGAGAGGAGTGACAGGCTGCCCAGATGGATCCTGACCAGCCTTCAGTCATTGCTCTGACCCTGCCCTGAGGACCGAAGCGTTGAACCACTGGCTGCCCAGAGGGCTGGATGAGGCAGGGTCAGGGTCACAGGGAAGCATGGAGATTGCTTTGGCCTGCCTCCGGGGCAAGGGGGGGAGCCTGGTGGAGGGGGACCTGGGCATGTTTGGGAGGGGCCCTGAGGGTGGGGAGGGGGCCGCCCCAGGGAGCCCGGCTAGGAACCGCTCCAGTGGTCTGGGATCCCAGGGCGGGGTGGAAACCCGAGGCTTCCAGGGAGCTGGGTCAGGGCTCCAGGACCCAGAACACAAGTGACTCTGTGGCCCTGGATGTAGCCCAGGTGGACACCTGGCCTTCGTTAGAGATGTTCATCCCCCCATCCCCCACCCTGCCAGGCTGGTGTATCAGCTCACCCCTCTGGGAATGGGTGGCACCCTGGGTTCTGTGCCTGTCCCGGTACCCAGACATGCCTCCAGAGTCAGTTCTGTAGTGCCACTGTCCACTCATACCAGATCCTTTGCCTTTTCCCTCACCTGAATCTGTCCCCATAAGCGTTGCTGTGACTCACCTGCTGTCACTGCCACAGTCCCTCTGTGCCGAGGGCCTGCCCACACCCCTGAGCGCCAGATCCAGCACTGAGCCTTACGTCATGGTGACACAGGCATTCAGCCCACCCTACCAATACTTCACACGGTCAAGACCAGAGTTCCCCAGGTTCTAGGGAAGCCTAACTACCGTGCCTGGTTCACAGATGAGGACACCCGAGCCACCAGGTAACTGACTAGCCTAGGTCACTGGGGTGGTTTTAGGAGGCCTGTGGAGGTGAAGGTCCAAGTCAGGGAGTGGGGGGGTCTGGACCCCACCCGCTTTCCACTGCTGCAGACACCCTCCTTGATCCCTCATCCCAACACAGGTACTCCACCAGCTGGGCGCCATCCAGGCCCCTCCACACTGGGAGCTGTGGGGCTGTGGGCGTCAGGCAAGACGCTGGTAAGACGAGGGTATGAACCTGGCTGAGAGGCCCTGGGCAGCACCTGACCTCTGGGCACAACGGGACGGCAGTAAGCCACCCTCATCCGCTGACGAGGGAGTGCGCAGCTCTGGGGCCTGTTCTGTGAATCGGCAGGACTCACGCTGGCTGTTCTGAGCTCGTAGCTGCACACGATGTCCTGAAAGGAGGCAAGCAGACTCCTGGGGACGACCTCCAGCTTGGGGCGTCCCTAGGGCCCCTCAGACACCAATGACAGTCCTTTCTAGACAGGAGCACCTGTCAAGCCTGGGGGACCCTGGGGGACCCTAACAGCAGCTCCCCACTTGCGGATATCCGTGAGAAGTAGCGTGGACTGAGCATCTAGCCCATGCCAGTCCCCACATCACGGGAGGCAGATCACGGGTCTCATCACATGACCATCAACCCCCCCACCCCCCACCCCAGGCTGATTTATCCCTGGGGCTGAGGCGTCTTTGTCCTTCTGCTCTTTCCACTTCTTTGAAAGTGGAAAGGTGGGTGTGACAGGGTGTGAACTTGTTTACAGCAAGATGATGACAATCCGTGCAAGCAATGCACAACTGAAACAGATATCCTCTTCCCCCAGAACTCTCTCCATGTTGTCAGGTTTCTATGTGGTTTGTGGAATAGGACTTCA
>NC_060281.1:82217364-82231651 GCF_021613505.1 Equus quagga
ACCCCCCACCCCAGGCTGATTTATTCCTGGGGCTGAGGGGTCTTTGTCCTTCTGCTCTTTCCACTTCTTTGAAAGTGTAAAGGTTGGTGTGACAGGGTGTGAACTTGTTTACAGCAAAATGATGACAATCCGTGCCAGCAACGCACAACTGAAACAGATATCCTCTTCCCCAAGAACTCTCTCCATGCTGTTAGGTTTCTATGTGGTTTGTGGAATAGGACTTCAGGGGCACCTGCAGGCTGTCTGGCTCAGTGGGCTGGTGACAGGATGGTGGACTCCCAGACAAGATGGTGCCACTTAGAACACTCTGCCTTAGCCCGCCCCCTTGACCCCTTCTGATATTTGGCTGACATCGTCTCGAGCAACTTCTCAGGTGGGCTCCCACTTCCTGCAGGGATGACAGCTCCAGTACTTTGCTCTTGTGTGGCCTAGACATAACTGGGCCTTATCCTGAAATGCTTTCACAAAAATCCAGAAAAACGCATTTCAAACCAAGAGGCTTGTGCAATTTTATAACAGGAGCTCCCCCAACGCCTTGCTGATGACAACCTGAGAGCTGGTGTGCAGGCTTTCAGAGCACTGACTTTATCTACCCAGACAGGGGCTCTCACCACACACCCCTTCACAGGCACCAACATCCAATGGATATCTGTGGCCAAGCATGGTTGATGCAGTAAACTGTAAACTTCAAGGGATATGGCTGGGCCAAACGCTGGACCCCACTGAGCAAGGCAGTTGCACAGAGCAACACCATGAAGATGCAGTGAAGAGAAAGCACTAAAAGATACATGAAAAACAAGAGAGAACACTTCCCACCTCATCCTACAAAGCCAGGATCACCCTGACACCAAACCCAACAAAGACATCACAGGAAAAGAAATCTACAAACCAACATCTTTTAGGAATAGAGAGGCACAATTGCTCAAGTGAATATCCGCAAATCAAATCCAGCAACATATATAAAAGGACCAAGTGGGATTTATTCCAAGAATGCAAGACTGATTGAACATGTGAAAATCAATCAATGTAGTATGCCACACTAATAGAACAAAGGACAAAAACCACCTGATCCTCTCAACAGACACAGAAAAAAAACAGTCAACACACCTGGAGTAGAAGGGACTGCCCTCAAACTGATGAAGACCATCTATGAAAACCCTCGGCTGCTGTGCTCAGTGGTGAGAGACTGAAAGCTTTCCCTCTGATCGGGAACAACCTCGGGATGTCCTCTCACCACTTGTGCTCAACATTTTACTGGAGGCTCCGGCCATGGCAATAAGGTGAGAGCATGAAATCAAAGGAATCCAGATTGGAAAGGAAGAAGTACGACGACCTCTAGCACAGATGACATGATCTTATGGAGGAAAATTCGAAAGACTCCACAGAAAAAATATTAGAACTGATAAACAAGTTCAGCAAAGGTGCAGCATACAGACTTGTATACAACAGACAATACACAATATAAAAATGTAGTGTATTTCTATACAGTAGCAATGAACTATCCAGACTTAAAATTAAGAAAACAATTCTGGTTATATAGTATCAAAAAGAATAAATTTTTGTACAAACATACCTTAGAATAAATTTAACAAAAGGAATACAAGACTTGTACACCGAAAACTACTAAACATCACTGAAAAAAATCTGAAGACGACCTAAATAAGTGGAAAGACATCCCACTTTCATGGACTGAAAAACTTAATATTGTCAAGATGGCAATACTCCCCAAATCGGTCTGCAGAATCAATGCAATGCCTATCAAACTCCCAGCTGCCTATTTTCCAGAAATTATCAAGCTGAGCCTAAAATTTAGATGCAGATACAAGGGATCCAGAATAGCCAAAACACTTTTGAAAAGGAACAAAGTCGGAGGACTTACATGTTCTGATTTCTAAACTGACTACGAAAGCTACAGAAATTAAGATAGCGTGTTATTGAAGTAAAGACAGATAGAGATCAATGGAGTAGAACTGAGAGTCCCAAAATATGGCCATTCAATTTTGAAAATTTATGGTCAATTGTTTTTAAAAAAGACTTCATTTTTTAGAGCAGTTTTAGGTTCACACAACAACACTGAGCAGAAGATGGAGTTCCCATATACCTCGAGCCCCTACACATGCCCAGCATCCCCCACTATCAACATCCCCAACTAGATTGGCACATTTGTTATAACTGATGAACCTACACTGATACATCATTATCACATCAAGTCCGCTGTTTACTTAGGGTTCACTCTTAGTGGGTTTTGACAAATGTATAGTGACATGTACATGTATACACTATTAGGCTATGCCCTAAAAATCCTCTGTGCTTCACCCATTCATCCCTCCCTCCCCACTAACACCTGGGAACCACTGATCTTTTTCTGTCTCCACAGTTTTCCCTTCCCAGAATGTCATATGGTTGCAACAGAATCATACAGCATGTAGCCTTTTCAGATTGGCGTTTTCCACTTAGTAATATGCATTTAAGGTTGTCTTATGTATTCTCACGGCTTGATACCTCCTTTCTTCTTAGTGCTGAGTAACGTTTCTTGTCTGGATGTACCAGAGTTTATCCATTCACCTACTGAGGGACATCTTGGCTGCTCCCAAGTTTTAGTAATTATGAGGAAAGCTGCTTGTGGACCTAAGTTTTAAACTCATTTGCATAAAAGCCAAGGAGTGTGGTTGCTGAATCACATGGTAAAAGGACGTTTCATTTCATAGAAACTGCCAAACTGTCTTCCCAACGACTGTACCATCTTGGACTCCCACCAGCGATGCATGAGCACTCCTGCTGCTCCACATCCTCGGCAATATTTGGCGTTGTCAGTGGATTGGATTTTTGCCACTCTAACAGGTGTGGAGTGGTGTCTCAGTGTTGTTTGAATTGGCAATTCCATAATGACATACGATATGGAGCATCTTTTCACAGGTTTATTGGCCAACTGTAAACCTTCTTTGGTGAGGTGTCTCTTGGGATCTTTTGCACATTTTTAACTGGGTTGTTAGTTTTCTTATTGTTGATTTTTAAGAGTTCTTTCTCTATTTTGAATAACAATCTTTCATCAGATATCTCTTTTACAAATATTTGTCCTAGTCTATGCCTTGTCTTCTCATTCTCTTGAAGACCAATTGAGTTTTCTAAAAACTAAAGAGTGCCTAAACAGTTCAATGGGGGAAACAATAGTCTTTTTAACACACTGTGCTGCGACAACTGGATATCCACATGCAAATGAATGAAGTCAGACTCCTACCTCACACCACACACACAAATTAACTCAAAATGGATCAGAGAACTAAATCTAAGAACCAAAACAATACACACATATCACAGGGATATTGCACGTTCAGTTGCAGACCATTGCAATAAAATGAATGCCCCAGTAGGGTGAACCACATGAAGTTTTTGATTTTCCACTGCAAATAAAAGTTATAATTACACTACACAGTAGTGTATCAGGTATGCAATAGCATTATATCTAAGAAAAGAATGTACATACATTAATTAAAAAATACTTTATTGCTAAAAAATGCTAACCATCATCTGAACCTTACAACTGAACAAGTTGTAATCTTCTTGCTGGGGGAAGGTCTTGCCTCAATGTTGAGGGCTGCTGACTGATCAGGGTGGTGTTTGCTGAAGGTTGGGGTGGCTGTGGCTGATTCTTAAAATAAGACAACAGTGAAATTTGCTGCAACTGACTCTTCCTTTCACGAACAATTTTTCTGTAGCATGCAATCTGGTTTGTTAGCATTTTAACCACACTAGAACTTCTTTCAAAATTGCAGACATCCTCTCAAACCCTGTCACTGCTTTATCAACTAAGTTTATCTAACATTCTAAGTCCTTTCTTGTCATTTGAACAATCTTCACAGCATCTTCAGCAAGAGTAGATTCTATCTCAAGAAACCAATTTGTTTACTCATCCATCAGAAGCAACTCTTTATCTGTTAAAGTTTAATCATGAGATTGCAGCCATTCAGTCACATCTTCAGGCTCCACTTCTAATTCTAGTTCTCTTGCTCTGCCCCCCATATCTGCAGTTACTTCCTCCCCTGAAATCTTGAACCCCTCAAAGTCATCCATGGGGGCTGGAATCAACTTCAAAACTCCTGTTAAGGTTGATATTTTGACCTCTTCCCATAAATCATGAATGTTCTTAATGGCATCTCGAATGGGAAATCCTTTCCAGAAGGTTTTCAATTCGCTTTGCCCAGATCCATCACAGGAATCACTATCTATGGCAGCTGCAGTCTTACGAAATGTATTTCTTAAAGAAGAAGACTTGAAAGACAAAATTACTCCTCTATCCCTGATCAAAATGGGCATACAGGATGGATGCTGTGCTAGCAGGCATGAAAACAACATTAATCTCACTGTGCATCTCCATCATAGCTGTTGGGCAACCAGGTACGTTCTCAATGAGCGGTAATATTTTGAAGGGAATCTTCTTTTCTGAGCAGTAGGTCTCAATAGTGGGCTTAAAACATTCAGTAAACCATGTTGTAAACAGACGGGCTGCCATGTAGGCTTTATTGTTCCATTTACCGAGCACAGGCACAGTAGATTCAGCACAATTCTTAAGGGCTCTAGGATTTTCAGAATGGTCAATGAGCATTGGCTTCAACTTCAAGTCACCAGCTGCATTAGCCACTAACAAGAGTCAGCCTGTCCTCTGAAGCTGTGAAGCCAAGCATTGAATTCTCCTCTCTACCGATGAAAATCCTAGACGGCATCTTCTTCCAGAATAAGGCTGGTTTGTCTCCGCTGAAACTCTGTTGTTTAGAGCAGCCACCTTCACTAGTGATCTTAGCGAGATCTTCGCTGTAACTTGCTGCAGCTTCTCCATCAGCACTTGCTGCTTCACCTGGCACTTTCATGTCATGGAGATGGCTTCTCTCCTTAAACCTCATGAACCAACTTCTGCCGGCTTCATTCTTTTATTCTACAGCTTCCTCATCTCTCTCAGGCTTCAGAGAATTGAAAAGAGTTAGGGGACTGCTCTGGATTAGGCTTTGCCTCAAGGGAATGTCATGGCTGGTTTGATTAGTGGGTTTGTGACAGAAGGCATCTCAAGCTCTGGAGGGACACCGGAGACACCGTTTTCACTACACCATCCTTACTGCCTATGCAACAAAGCTCTTTACTCTCTCTATTTTGGGGAGTGAGCATTTTGGATCATGAGAGCTACATCATCTGTGTCCTCCCAAGGGACGTCTCCTGCATCCAGGGTAAAGATTTATTGTAAGCCTGGGAAGTTACCTCCAGGTCTTTCCTTAAAAAGGCTCATTGCATTGAATCACTAGTGGAATAAACACACAATTGGAGATCCCACTCATCAATGGCCAGATGACGCATCTTTTGAATTAGAAAAACTTCTATATTTGAAAAATATTTTAGAAAGCACTTATCACAAGCAGTTGTGTTACTGGTGTTTCAGGGAAGATCAAATTAAAAAGAAAACCCCCAAAAACATAATGGCTAGCCTGAGGGAATCTCTTAATAAACTGAAAGAAGTCAGACTTAGAACAAAAATTAAAAAGCAAATTAAATGAAAATCCTCCTTCTCCTCCCTCCTATACTCCCCTGGAACCCCAAGGCCCTGTCCCTGACTCCCCAGAAGATCTTCTGGATCTCTGGGCCCCTGGCTTAAACTCCTCCTCTCAAGACTTAGCTCATCAGCCAGTTCCTCAGCCACTTCCCTTAGATCCTAAAACTCCAACTTCTCCATAAAGCATTCAGCTGCCCATCATCACCTCCCTCTCTTTAGGAGACTTACGGGGCACTCAGGCCTCACCTCCAAGCTAGGGGCACACAGGTCACCTGTGTAAATGCTGAAAGCCAGGAAGTGAATTCAGTAGAAGCAGCCAGGAGAGGCAGGAAGGCTGGCTTTGCTGTCCCTTATCCTCCTACTTCCCAGGGCTCTGTCATCTTCAGGCATTCCATGCAGGGTCCATTGTGGATGTATCCTGGACGTCCACTGCAGAGAATTCATGTCCCCTGGACAGCAGGTGATCTATTAAATTATGAAACTCTCCTGCCTCCATTGTCAGAAGAGCCTACGAAATTTGGAGACGGATTAGAAAGTTAGTGGCTATTCATAACCCCACCCACAGAGACCTCTACTGGCTGCTAAGGGGGGGTCCTTCCAGCCCAGGATTACACTGTAGTTGTCAGACAGGCCAGGCGGCCCCCTGGAGGAAACCCACTCTCATAGGGGAAAGAGGTGGCCAGACTCTGTCCCAGGCCCTCCTGCAAATGACCAGGAAGTGATTCTGCTAGAGGCTGATATTCAAGGTTTAACAGGAGTGTTTTTAGAGGCATTTCCTCCTACAGTGAACTGGCCAAAAATTGAATTATGCACTCAGAATGAGGGGGAACATCCAAAAGCCTTTGTTGAACTTGGCATACAAACCTTTCACAGTCACACTGCATTAAACCCAGAAGCCCCAGAGCACGGGAACCTCCTGATTTCTGCTTCAGCAGGAAATTTTCTTCCTCATATAAAACAACAAATTCCAAACAGTGTGTGTGGTTGGTCAGGGCAACGAGTAAGTGTAATAATGGAGGCTGCTACACAATTCTTTGAAAATAGTCAGCAGGAAAGTAAAAGACAAGGAATTAAAAGCAACTCTTCTGGCTTTACAACTTGGATCTTTAGAGAAGAAAAATGCAACCGAGAGTAAATTACAGCCCACTCAGAGGCCTCCCTACTTGCCTCCAGACAACTGGAGGTGTTGCAAGAAACCAGGGCATTGAAAACAGATCCTACTGCTCTTAAGAGAAGGGGAAGCTTAAAAAATACGCCCCTTTTAGGCCCCAGCACCTCCAGAAGGCTTGTTTTTCTCCTCCTGAGAGGCATTTTCCCCTAAATGATGGGGTCAGCCTATCCTCAGTTGCACCTGTGAGCCTACCATTAAACTAGAGGATGGGAACTGTATTTCTTAATTGACACTGGTGGGACTTCCTCTACTATCCCTTCAGAGGCTTATCCCTACCTCTCACCTCTGATTATATTCAAGCTGTTAAGAGTCTCTGGGCAGCCTATTTCATGGCCCATAGCTCAGCCCACTCCATCTTTAGGCCCAATTACACTCATCATGCCTTTCTAGTCTCCCACTGTTGACCAGCAAACCTTCTGGGCAGAAGTTTGTTATGTAAATTGAATGCCACTAGAAATTGTAATGAGAAAGGCATTTTTATCTCCCTGCCCTCAGACCACACTCCAAGTCTCCTACTTTCCTTGCTAGAAACGCATCCTGATATAAGAGGATGAGTCTTCAAAAGATGTCCCAATTAGTCTCTGGTCTACACATGCAAATGAAGTAGGATTCTTAGCATGCACATTACTAAGAAAAAGAATAAACTGTGTCCCTCAGTAGCCCAATACTCGCTCTCCAGAGATGCAGAGTGAAGATTTCAATCTATAACAGACTCTCTTTTGCAACGGGGTATATTCATTTTCACTTCCTCACCCTGTAATACTCCAATCTTGTGATAAATAAATGACAAACATATAGGATATACTGGAGTATATGAGGAGGCCATCTGGGTTAAAACTAATTCAGCCTCACCTTGTTTTACCAAAAGGGCCTGACATGGCCCAGTGAGCATGCACTGTATAAGTGATTTAAGTATTTACTATGTCCCAAAGACAAGAAAAGTGCCATTAAAGACAAGGATGTAACTTCCCCCACGTTGGCATTTCCTTAAAGATAAGCATCTCTCCCTAAACTAAGGATTGATTGCTGACCTGCTGTGCTCACCTTGTGACCACCCATCTTCCAACCGCAGACCTGCTGTGCTCACTGAATTGCTGTGCTGCCAAAGCAATCTCATGACTATCGTCAAACACTATATAACCACTCTGTACACCCCCACTTCTTTGGAGTGTTTGCTTCCTTTGTGAAAGGGCTCTCCTGGGCTATATGGTCCTCGGGGTTGGATCATCAACTTATTCCAATTTGGTATATAGATTGGTTATGGATGGATTATTTGCATTGACACTGGCCAGTGAAAAAAGAAGGCAAGTTTCACTCAGATGGGAACCAAATCTATAGATTTGTACAAGACCCCAGAGCCATAAAGTCTTTCATAGTTCCTCAGCATCCTTGGTCCTTGATACTGCTGTCATCTCGACCTCAGTTTTTGCTGACAGTTGACCCTTGCTCAGCTTTCTTTCCAACCCCTTTGCACCCTGACTCACAAGTTCTTTCTGCATTTACATTTACAGGGAGGCAATTAACGTGGACTCACCTCCCTCAGGGATATTCTGAGTCCTCTCATTATTTTCCGGAGTCCTT
This sequence comes from Equus quagga, assembly GCF_021613505.1. NCBI lineage: Eukaryota > Metazoa > Chordata > Mammalia > Perissodactyla > Equidae > Equus > Equus quagga. The sequence goes on from NC_060281.1 coordinate 82,225,653, forward strand.
AAAGCTGACATGGATTCTGTACTCTCTACTCAAGGCTCCACTCCTGTTCGCTGTGTGGATAACCTTCCACTCTGTAATGCAACTAAATAGGGAGCTCTTACAGAGCCCTCATTCTCCCGAAGGCACGAGCTGCTCGAGGCCATAAAGCCTCCAGGTCTAAATTTCAGTGGGTGCAAACGACTGCTACCTACTGGGACATGACATATCTCAAGGCATTCAGAAGCTACCCCTAAATGCCTTCAGTCCATTTTGTCCATCCTACTACTCAAAACGAGAAAACAGCCACGTAAACGTCTAGGGGCAGCTGGTTACAGCCCCAGCGGATTCCTGATTCTGCAGCCCTTGCTAACCCTCTCTAAGTTCTTCTCCCAACTATCACCCCAGAGCCTATTTCCTGGCCTTCAGAGCCATTAAACTCCTTTGAAACCTTAAAATTAGGTTTGTCCACACCCCTGGCTCTCGGCTCACCTACTTTTGACGACCTTTTCATCTATACCGCCATGAAAATAGTGGAATTGCTAAAGGCATCCTGGGGCAGTCTTTTGCCTCTCAGAGACATCCTATAGCATATTTCTCATGCCAACTAGATGTTGTATGCCCCCAGGCTTCCATGCAGTGGCCTCATCTGCCACCCTGACTGACAAAGGCAGTACTGCAACACTAGGCTCTCCCATTCGTCTCTAGGTTCCCCATGCTGTGTCTGCTATTTTGCAAATTCATAGACACAACACCTCTCTACAGGGCCAGAGACGACCTATAAGTGCACTCTTAACTAACTCTTCCATCATCTGACATCGTTGTGATACTTGGAATTCAACTACCTCATTACCCCTCCCTGATGATGGAGAGCCCCACGCTATCCCACATGATTGCCCTGCAACTATAGAAATGGTCTCAAAGCCACAAGAGGATCTCTCAGACATCCCTTTAGACAGTCCAGACTTACTTCTGTTTTGTGATGGCTCCTGTAAACAGAATTTCCAGAGCAATATAAGAACTGGCTATGCCAAGTTTCCCCACATGAAACACTTGAAGCTTATTCTTTGCCCACTGTAAAATCAGCCCAAGATGCTGGACTCATAGATCTTATTAGAGCCTGCACATGAGCAAAGGGGAAAACTGCCACTCTTTACACTGACTCCAGTGTGCTTTTGGAGTCTGCCATGCTGTTGGTACAAGGTGGAAATCCCATGGATCCTTAACTTGTGCAGGAACACCTATTGCTAATGGACACTTAATTGCTGCCCTATTACAAGCTATTTACCTCCCTTCTCAAATAGCCATTGCTCACTCTTCAGCCCATACTCAGGAAATTGATGTCATATCTTCAGGAAATGACAGGCTGGCAGGGCTGCTAAATATACAGCTCACCATGGACCCCCTAGTCCTTTCTCCACTCAATTTTTAAATGTGCCTTTATCTCTGACTCCCATTACTAACCAGTACGGAAATGCCCCACAATCTGAAAAAGACCATGGGATACAACATGGCACCAAACAATGATCAGATGGATTAGACGCTTGGCCAACGAGACTTCCTGCAGCTTCTTTTCCTTTGACTTTTTGGCTGCACTTATCTCCCACCAAATGGGACATATGTGCAGATGGGGGATAGTTAAGGAACTAAAAGACAATTGGCTTTGCCCTGGCATCCACAAAATTTCTGACCCAATTATTTCCCAGTGCACTACTTGCCAATCTCACCAAGTTTCTGGGAGAAATCAGCAGACCCCAGGAAGTCCTCCCAGGCCCACACCACACTTTGCAGCACTCCAAATGGACTTGATAGCCTTGCCCCCAGCTTTAGGCTATTCTCCCTGTTTGGTTATTGTCTGTATGGCTACTGGATGCATTGAACGCTCTCCAACTAGGCATGCAGATGCCACAACACTGGAAAAGAAGTTATTCCTTGTTTTGAAATTCCCTTATGGATCAAATCAGACCAAGGAACTCATTCTACAGCAGACACAAACTACTTGCTTGCAGAAACTCTGGGGTACTCATTAAAATTTCATACCCCGTATCATCCTCGATCATCAGGGCTGTCAAATTCTAAACATCAAGAGGACTTTAGGAAAGGTCTGGCAAGAAACTGGGCTTAAAAGGCCAGAGGCTCTGCCCTTGGTCCTTATAAAGATTCAGCATATTCCAAATAGTAGAGATGGATTGACTCCTTTTGAAATAGTGTTTGAATGTTCGATGCCTACTGGCGACTCTAAACCTTCCCTTCCTGGATTAAGTGAATATTATGGGAACCTAAGTGAACAATTTGATGCTATGACTAGCTGTAGACAATAATTGACTGGTATACTTGAAGCATATGGTCAACAGGTAAAAGAGGCATGGTCCCCACTTTCTGATAAGCCTTGCTGTCCCATCGGACCAGAAAATCGGGTGTCCATCAAGGTCCTTAGAAGAAAACATGCGCTGTCACCTCGCTGGGAAGGACCTTAGGAAGTCCTACTGACCAAATACACTTCCATCAAAATAAAGGAAAGATCTTCCTGGATCCATGCAAGCAACGTGAAAATAGATGCAGAACATCGCTCTAAGAAAACTCAGAGACAGTCCCCATAGGTGACCTTAAATAAGGATTTCCAGGGCCAATTCCCAGGCCCCAGAAGCAGCCAGCCTCATGGAGTAGCCAGTTTCTCCCAAGATCATGGATCAAGAAACCTCACTTTCACCTATTTTCCCCTCTGGCTTTTAAAACTCCCTACACACACACACACACCACCACCACCGCCACCAACAACAACCCTTTTCCTCTTAACCAGCATACATATTCCTTTTAATCACTTATTAGGAAGCAGACTCGAGAGTGTTGGTTTCTATCTGTCCTACTTCCCTCTCTGAGTTTCCACTATCAGCTCTTTTCCAGTATGTGTCTTGCTCTTGCTAACTCTCTCTTTCTCAACAGGACCAGCACAGACCAACACCCCCTTATTCCAGTTTACCAAACCCTGGCCACACTAACTATCCAATCTGAATGTTGGTTATGTCAACGGCTAGAGAGTTCAAAGAACCTGAACTAGTCTCTGTTCCTGCTGATGTGAACACCTGGTGGACTAAGTACGGGAGATGGATGAACAATAGGGTATGGTGTCCACGACAAGGACAACACCACTCTGCCTCTCCTGGTGAGTCACGTGGGCCCAGAAAGCCTCTAGAGAAACTCCAGGACTGTCCCTTGCCCAGATGAAAACAACAGGTAAAACTTTTTCCCTTTGAATTGAAAGTAACCCTCACACTGGACCTTTCCTTGGTGGCGCACCAGGACAGTATTGCAATCAAACTCTGTGGTTTCATCCCACAGGTGGCATCTTCAAACCTCTCAAGGAAAGTGGAAGTGACTCTAACACTACTCCCTTTGGCACAAACATTTGCCAAATCACCAAATGTTCTGGATCGTTTACAAACCACCATTGTATGACCTGGGGTATTACAGCTGCACGCGTGATTAAGCTGCCCCATACCACAAACTATATGTGGGTGGATCCAAACTCTGGACTCACATGGTCAGGTGACAGGACCAGACTTTACAGCTGCCAAAATCAAACCGCAGGCCTCCTGTACCAGCTGTTCTGCAATCTTTTCTGCTCTCTGATTGACAGGAGCACATGAAAAATGGAGATGTTCAGGCAATAACAGTAACAGTAGCAAAGGTGATGGAATACTCCAGACCCTGGGGACTACTGGTTCAGTTCTAACCTTGTCTGTAAACCACATTGGTCTTTTTGTTTCATGTGGCAACCAAGTACATAATGGGTTCCCAGCTAATTGTTCAGGACAATGTGGACTTGGATATCTGGCCCCTTCTGTCACCAGATACTCCACCCTAAATGCTGGACAAATTGCAAACTTGGGTTCCTTTGTTCCTAAGATTGGCCACATCAACGTGCCAGTTCAGAAGTCATAGAGAATCCACTTGAAAATCCTAACTCCAAGTTGTTTTCAGCATCCATAGTCTTATTCCCAGCTTTGGAGATTACGAGTTGGAAAGGCAATCTTAAATCTCTCCATGGTAATGGAACACTACATTCAACACTACCATGCAAACTTTGAAAATACTCCAGTCAGAGATTAGCAGCCTAGCCTCTGTGGTCCTCCAAAATCCACCTGTTGTGGACACTGACTGCCCAGCAAGGAGAAGCTTGTGCAATCATCAGTGAAAAATGCTGCTTTTATGTGAATGGAACAGGGCAAGTAGTATCTAACTTCTATCTATTAAAAGAGAAGATTCACATTTCCCATCAGATGAATGAAGCTCACCCATTTTATTGGACTGACTCATTCCCAGGATCAGGAACTGGTTTAATGTGGTGTGAGGAGACGGGATCCGACCCCTTTTCTGCTTGTTCACCCTCATTCCAATCTATGTTCTTTTCTCCCTTTGCAGATTTCATACTACTTGGCTACTAACTCACTTTCTCTCTCCAGAGTCACCAGCTCAGCTTTTAACATGTGAAATTTCCCGGGACGTTTCAGAGAAAGGAACTGATGGGGTTCAGGGCAGGCCACCCCAAGATGTGCCACCCTGGGATGCGGATCATTTTGAGCTGAAGACAATCAAGGCTAAGAAGATTCTGGAAGAATATGTGACCTTCCCCCAAACTGCCTAAAAGAATTAAGTAGAACGCTGTGTCCCAGGAAGAAGCTCTTACCATAGATAACTCTAGGTGTGGTAGGCAAGAAGGCATCCAGCAAGGGCCATTTTATCAAAAGAGCTCCTTTGCATCCCACTGGCTATAGATAGGACAACACAAACATTTGTTTACCGAATACGAAATCTTTTCATCTTTCTATAAATTGCCTTCTCTCACTTTGAAGTCTCAGACCTCTGTCTTCCTCTTCTCAGTCCAGAAAGACAGACATACTTCATTTCCCCTGACTGTCTTTGGAATTCTTCATGCTTATGTGACTTGCCCGTGTGCACGTATTAAACTTTTATTTTCTTCTGCTAACTTGTCTTGCGTCATCTGTAATTCTCTGACCAGCCTTAAGAATCAGAAGGGGAAAGGGGGGTTTTTCTCCCTCTTCCCCCGCACCTTCAATTTGTAAAAAAGGCAACATCTGCAGAGCACAACAAAATGAGCTATGCCTGTAATACGTATGGTGACTTATCAAATTAACATTTGTTAGGCAGAGCCCTGGGGGTACTGGATGGTGAACCTCTGGTTCAACAAAAGACCACAGAGGAAGTGAAATAGAGAAGTGTGTTACTCCCAGGTCCTGGAGGACCCAGAGGGGCCACAGCACGAGGCGCAGGCAGAGAGCAGGCAGGGAGCAGGGTGGGACCTGGGGCAGACACCTTTATTGGGTTCTGCAGGCAGAGTGCTTTCCAGGCTAAATCTGGATTGGACAATTCAAACCACATGAGGTTTTGGTGAGCTTCCCAGGGGTCTCATCTAAGGGGCAAACAAGGGAAAGCTAGAGAGTGCAGGGAGGGGAGAATGCTTCTCACAAGGGAAGTTGTAGGAACCATATGAGGAACTTACATTTACTTGTGGCTCTGTTACCTGGCCCACCAACCCCATAGGAAATTAAGCACAATGCTGCTCAAAGCAAGCCTAACACATTATCTTTAGCTTACAGGAAACCACAGAGAGGAAGGAGAAGATGGATTTGACACATGGTCAAAAACAGTTAAAACCAGCTGAAGGCAACATGATAGTCTGACTTGACCTGACACAGACCCTACAGCTCGTCATACACTCAGTGTAATGCATTATCATGCTACATAATACACCTACCCACAGCTAGGACAAGAAATTCTAGACCATATAAGGGATGAAAAGGGGTGGCACGGCATTCCCCAGAAAATCCTGCCCTGTTCCCCATATTCCTACGAATATTCCTCCCCTTCACGATCTTGACCCCTTAAAACAGCTGCTTAATCCCCCTAGAGCTAAAAAGCTGATTTGTGAAATTGTTCCCATTTTTCTATTCTTCAGCCATTGAATAAAGCTTGTGCTATAGAATGCTCAGCTTCAGTTTTGT
>NC_060281.1:82231751-82255352 GCF_021613505.1 Equus quagga
AGCCAAGGAAGGGCCTCAGGGCTGGTCGCAGCTGCCCAGGCTCAGCGGCTGAGGGCTGCTCAGTGTCCTCCAGCCGTCTGTGTCCTGAGGAGTGCTCATACCCCTCAGCCACAGGGCCAGGGCTGACTGAGCCCAAGGGACTAGATGGAGGAGACTTTTGGAAGCGTAGCACAATAATGCTGGTGTTCACAACAGGGCGGGTGACCAGGGTGCCAATGGACAGGAACTGGATCAGTGCCTCAAGGTCCAGCAGCACTGCCAAGAGGGGCATGAGGAACCCGAACACCAGGATGCCCACTATGGGCACCTGTGTGCGAGGATGCACACGGGTAAATATCTGGAAGAAGAGACCGTCAGTGGCCATGGCATGTACGATGCGTGGCACAGCAAACAGAATGTTGAACAGGACAGTGGTCATGCCTATGGCAGAGGGTGGGAGACCAGTCAGCATGGTGGACAAGCCCACCTGTGGTCACTGATCAGGGCCAGAGCATGGGTGGCCCCTTGGTAACAGGGGCATGAGTTTATCTGGGCTCTCAGAGTGAGCCTGAGTGTTTGTAGGGTACTGAACTGTTCCTCCCTACCACCCAGGAATGGGACAGCCCAGTTTAGGTGACAGACCCACTGGAGAATCTGATGAAGGCTGAGTCCTTCCACCAGGAAAGGACCTGGCAGCACATGCCCAGAACTGACATTCTGTGTACGATTGGGAGGGGTGGTGAGCAGGTCCCTCCCAAAAAGCCTGGGTGGTAAGTCTAATCATTAGTACCTTCCTGGGCCCAGGACGCAACTGGGAACACAGGCCCAGATGGAGATGTCGTCTTGGGAGGCTACGGGCAGGGTCCCACCACCCTGTCCTCTCCCACCTTACCCACAAGGGTCTCTTACAGCAGACAGCGCCAGCCGCCACGATGAAGCCCGCCCAGCTGTAGCCCAGCTGGTAGAAGGCATCAGCGAGTGTCCAGTCAGGGTCCAGGCCGTGCCTGGGTACCATGAGTGTGAGCACAGTGGAGGTGAGGATGTTAGTACCAGCCATCAGGCCAACTGAGATGGCGATGGCCATAGGCACAGCTCGCTTGGGGTTCTGGCCCTCCTCGCTGGAGGCAGCAATAGCACCAAAGCCCACGAAGGCAAAGAAGCAGGTGGCAGCACCAGCCATGATGCCAGAGAAGCCAAAGGGCGCAAAGCCGCCCTCCTCAGTGCTCCAGTTCTCCGGACGGGCCAGGACAAACCCCAGGGTGACGATGAAGAGGATGACAACCAAGCTGATGGCAGAGAAGGTGCGGTTGAGCCAGGAACAGATGTGGACTCCACAGTAGACAAATGCGGAGGCCAAAAGTATGACTCCAGCAGCCAAGAAGTCCGGGTACTGGGCCAGGAACGGCACCTGCCAGCTGCCCACATGGGCCATGGTGAAGCTGCGGATGCCGTGGCTCAAGATGGCGTCCAGGTGAGCTGCTCCAGGTGCGGGCCATGGCAATCCCACCAATGAGACACTGGATGAGCAATATCCAGCCAATGAGGAAGGCCCACAGTTCCCCCATGAACACATAGGTGAACAAACAGGAAGTGCCCTTGCGGGGCACACGTGCTGCCAACTCCACGTAGCATAGGGCTGCCAGCAGGGAGGCCATGCCAGCTACACTGAAAGACACGAGCACCACAGGGCCGGCCATCTCCTTGGCCACAGTGCCTGTGAGGATGTAGTGGCCCAAGCCCATCGTAGCACCCATGCCCAGCAGGATCAGATCCAGCATGGTCAGGTGGCGCTGCTGCGACGTCTCCGTGGTGGACTCCTCCAGTGGCTTCAGCCGGTTCAGCTTCTGGTAGAAGCGTGCCAGGCTGGCGGTGCTGGGCAGTCCCCAGGCCATGGTGGGCAGCTGAGAGGAGCACCAAGCCAGCTGCTGGCACCTACGAGGGTGAGAGAGGAGTGACAGGCTGCCCAGATGGATCCTGACCAGCCTTCAGTCATTGCTCTGACCCTGCCCTGAGGACCGAAGCGTTGAACCACTGGCTGCCCGGAGGGCTGGATGAGGCAGGGTCAGGGTCACAGGGAAGCATGGAGATTGCTTTGGCCTGCCTCCGGGGCAAGGGGGGGAGCCTGGTGGAGGGGGACCTGGGCATGTTTGGGAGGGGCCCTGAGGGTGGGGAGGGGGCCACCCCAGGGAGCCCGGCTAGGAACCGCTCCAGTGGTCTGGGATCCCAGGGCGGGGTGGAAACCCGAGGCTTCCAGGGAGCTGGGTCAGGGCTCCAGGACCCAGAACACAAGTGACTCTGTGGCCCTGGATGTAGCCCAGGTGGACACCTGGCCTTCATTAGAGATGTTCATCCCCCCATCCCCCACCCTGCCAGGCTGGTGTATCAGCTCACCCCTCCGGGAATGGGTGGCACCCTGGGTTCTGTGCCTGTCCCGGTACCCAGACATGCCTCCAGAGTCAGTTCTGTAGTGCCACTGTCCACTCATACCAGATCCTTTGCCTTTTCTCTCACCTGAATCTGTCCCCATAGCGTTGCTGTGACTCACCTGCTGTCACTGCCACGGTCCCTCTGTGCCGAGGGCCTGCACACACCCCTGAGCGCCAGATCCAGCACTGAGCCTTACGTCATGGTGACACAGGCATTCAGCCCACCCTACCAATACTTCACACGGTCAAGACCAGAGTTCCCCAGGTTCTAGGGAAGCCTAACTACCGTGCCTGGTTCACAGATGAGGACACCCGAGCCACCAGGTAACAGAGTAGCCCAGGTCACTGGGGTGGTTTTAGGAGGCCTGTGGAGATGAAGGTCCAAGTCAGGGAGTGGGGGGGTCTGGACCCCACCCGCTTTCCACTGCTGCAGACACCCTCCTTGATCCCTCATCCCAACACAGGTACTCCACCAGCTGGGCGCCATCCAGGCCCCTCCACACTGGGAGCTGTGGGGCTGTGGGCGTCAGGCAAGACGTTGGTAAGACGAGGGTATGAACCTGGCTGAGAGGCCCTGGGCAGCGCCTGACCTCTGGGCACAACGGGATGGCAGTAAGCCACCCTCATCCGCTGACGAGGGAGTGCGCAGCTCTGGGGCCTGTTCTGTGAATCGGCAGGACTCACGCTGGCTGTTCTGAGCTCGTAGCTGCACACGATGTCCTGAAAGGAGGCAAGCAGACTCCTGGGGACGACCTCCAGCTTGGGGCGTCCCTAGGGCCCCTCAGACACCAATGACAGCCCTTTCTAGACAGGAGCACCTGTCAAGCCTGGGGGACCCTGGGGGACCCTAACGGCAGCTCCCCACTTGCGGATATCCGTGAGAAGTAGCGTGGACTGAGCATCTAGCCCATGCCAGTCCCCACATCACGGGAGGCAGATCACGGGTCTCATCACATGACCATCAACCCCCCCACCCCCCACCCCAGGCTGATTTATCCCTGGGGCTGAGGCGTCTTCGTCCTTCTGCTCTTTCCACTTCTTTGAAAGTGGAAAGGTGGGTGTGACAGGGTGTGAACTTGTTTACAGCAAGATGATGACAATCCGTGCAAGCAATGCACAACTGAAACACATATCCTCTTCCCCCAGAACTCTCTCCATGTTGTCAGGTTTCTATGTGGTTTGTGGAATAGGACTTCAGGGGCACCTGCAGGCTGTCTGGCTCAGTGGGCTGGTGACAGGATGGTGGACTCCCAGACAAGATGGTGCCACTTAGAACACTCTGCCTTAGCCCGCCCCCTTGCCCCCTTCTGATATTTGGCTGACATCGTCTCGAGCAACTTCTCAGGTGGGCTCCCACTTCCTGCGGGGATGACAGCTCCAGTACCTTGCTCTTGTGTGGCCTAAACATAACTGGGCCTTATTCTGAAATGCTTTCACAAAAATCCAGAAAAACGCATTTCAAACCAAGAGGCTTGTGCAATTTTATAACAGGAGCTCCCCAAAGGCCTTGTGCCACCCTTACAGGACTCGTGGTGTATTTTGGCTATGGCATCTGGCAGTGCAAGGAGAACCAGCAGGAGCTGCTGGGGCTGACTGCCATACGTGGTGGCCTGGAGGAGACGGTGTAGGCCCTGCAGCCTCTTAGCCAGGCACCTGCCTAGGAGCCCAGCCACATGGAGCAGGCCGCCAGTCCATGAGGACCACTGGGGGCCTGCCTGTCTTCCCCTACATCCCCAGGAGGCTGGAGGGGCTGGCTGGTTTAATGTGGTGTGAGGAGACGGGCTCCGACCCCTTTTCTGCTTGTTCATCCTCATTCCAATCTATGTTCTTTTCTCCCTTTGCAGATTTCACACTACTTGGCTACTAACTCACTTTGTCTCTCCAGAGTCACCAGCTCAGCTTTTAACATGTGAAATTTCCCGGAACGTTTCAGAGAAAGGAACTGATGGGGTTCAGGGCAGGCCACCCCAAGATGTGCCACCCTGGGATGTGGATTATTTTGAGCTGAAGACAATCAAGGCTAAGAAGATTCTGGAAGAATATGTGACCTTCCCCCAAACTGCCTAAAAGAATTAAGTAGAATGCTGTGTCCCAGGAAGAAGCTCTTACCATAGATAACTCTAAGTGTGGTAGGCAAGAAGGCATCTAGCAAGGGCCATTTTATCAAAAGAGCTCCTTTGCATCCCACTGGCTATAGATAGGACAACGCAAACATTTGTTTACCGAATACGAAATCTTTTCATCTTTCTATAAATTGCCTTCTCTCACTTTGAAGTCTCAGACCTCTATCTTCCTCTTCTCAGTCCAGAAAGACAGACATACTTCATTTCCCCTGACTGTCTTTGGAATTCTTCATGCTTATGTGAATTCCCCGTGTGCACATATTAAACTTTTATTTTCTTCTGCTAACTTGTCTTGCGTCATCTGTAATTCTCTGACCAGCCTTAAGAATCAGAAGGGGAAAGGGGGGTTTTTCTCCCTCTTCCCCCACACCTTCAATTTGTAAAAAAGGCAACATCTGCAGAGCACAACAAAATGAGCTATGCCTGTAATACGTATGGTGACTTAGCAAATTAACATTTGTTAGGCAGAGCCCTGGGGGTACTGGATGGTGAACCTCTGGTTCAACAAAAGACCACAGAGGAAGTGAAATAGAGAAGTGTGTTACTCCCAGGTCCTGGAGAACCTAGAGGGGCCACAGCACGAGGTGCAGGCTGAAAGCAGGCCGGGAGCAGGGTGGGACCTGGGGCAGACACCTTTATTGGGTTCCGCAGGCAGAGTGCTTTCCAGGCTAAATCTGGATTGGACAATTCAAACCACATGAGGTTTTGGTGAGCTTCCCAGGGGTCTCATCTAAGGGGCAAACAAGGGAAAGCTAGAGAGTGCAGGGAGGGGAGAATGCTTCTCACAAGGGAAGTTGTAGGAACCATATGAGGAACTTACATTTACTTGTGACTCCGTTACCTGGCCCACCAACCCCATAGGAAATTAAGCACAATGCTGCTCAAAGCAAGCCTAACACATTATCTTTAGCTTACAGGAAACCACAGAGAGGAAGGAGAAGATGGATTTGACACATGGTCAAAAACAGTTAAAACCAGCTGAAGGCAACATGATAGTCTGACTTGACCTGACACAGACCCTACAGCTCGTCATACACTCAGTGTAATGCATTATCATGCTACATAATACACCTACCCACAGCTAGGACAAGAAATTCTAGACCATATAAGGGATGAAAAGGGGTGGCACTGCATTCCCCAGAAAATCCTGCCCTGTTCCCCATATTCCTATGAATATTCCTCCCCTTCACGATCTTGACCCCTTATAACAGCTGCTTAATCCCCCTAGAGCTAAAAAGCTGATTTGTGAAATTGTTCCCATTTTTCTATTCTGCGGCCATTGAATAAAGCTTGTGCTATAGAATGCTCAGCTTCAGTTTTGTTTCAACTCTACGAGACTGAACAGGAAAGACCCCTCCAAGGAAGAGCTGGGGGTTGTGGGTTCCAGTCCCACCATGGACTCTTCCTTGGGTCCCCTCTGCTTGTGGGACAGTGGAGAGAGGCTAAATGGGTAACAGAATTGGCACTGGATTGTGGGTTCAAGTCCCACCAGAGAGAAACTGTAACAACTCTGCTGGTCGTCATCTAGGGGGTGTACTCTCAAGAGAGGCTAGTGTCATTTCAAGGCCCCTGCAGGCCACCTGGCCACACAAAATGGATGCCAAGGCAGCAATGCTATGGAGTAGTTTACCAAAACTCCCAACAAACTCTTAGAAGAAAATATAGGAGTAAATCTTCATGACTGTGGGTTAGCCAATGCTTTCTTTCTTTTAGTTTTTATTTTTATTGAGGTAACACTGGTTTATAACGTTGCATAGGTTTCACGTGCACATTAGAATTCGACATCTGTATACACTATAGCATGCTCACCACCACAAGTATAGTTTCCATCCATCATCATATAACTGTCCCCCCCTTTACCCAACCTAAGAAAAATATAAATAAATTGGACTTCATCAGAATTAAAAACTTGTGAGCTTGAAAGGATACCATCAAGAAAGTCATGCCACAGAACGGAAGAAAATATTTGCAAACCATACATCTGATAAGGGGATTATATCCAGAATTTAGGAAGAACTCTTACAACTCAACAATGAGAAGATAAGTAGCCCAATTTAAAAAAGGACATAGGATTGAATAGACACTTCTCCAAAGAAGATATACAAATGTCCGACAAGCACAGCGAAAAAGATTCTTGACATCATCAGTCATTTGGGAAATGGAATTCAAAACCACGGTGCAAAGCACCCTCCCCTAGGATGGCTAGAGTCAAAAAGTCAGATAAGAACAAGCACTGAAGATGACGTGGAGTGACTGGATCTCTCATAGACTGCTGGTGGGAATGTAAAACAGTGCAGCTGTTTTGGAAAACCATTGGGCAGTTCCGCAAAATGCTAAACATGAAGTTACTGTATGATCCAGCCATTCCGTCCCTAGGTATGTACCCAACACATGATAACATGTGTCCACACAAAAACTTATACGTCGATTTTCCTAGCAGCATGACTCCTAGCAGCCCCAAAAGTAGAAGCAATCCAAACGTCCGTCTACTCCTGATGGAGAAATAAAATGTGAACTATCCACACAATGGAATATTATTGCTCCATAAGAATGAATAAAACGGTGATAAAACATTGATAGATCTTGAGAACACTCTATTAAGGGAAAGGAGCCAGTTACAAAAGACAACATATTGTCTGATTTCATTGATATGAAATGTCCACAGGAGGCAAATCCATAGAGACAGAGAGATCAGCGGTGGCCAGGGGATGGGGGAGGGGGAATGGGAAGTGACTGCTAATGGGGACAGACTTTCCTTTCGCGGTGAGGAAAACGTTGTGAAATTAGATCCCAGGCACGGCTGCACAATTCTGTGGATGTACTAAAACTCACTCAAGTGCACATTTTCAGTTGGTGAGTATTACGTTATGGGAATAAAGTTATCATCAAAATAAAGCACCAAACTCTTTCCAAGAAAGAATTCCAGGGGCAGGAAAGGCTGAGTGCCAGAGAGAAGAACCTGGTCAACGGAGGAACAGAGGAAGAAGTCGGGGGACCAGTGCTTCCTCCAAGCTGGCCCCTTGTTCATTTCCTGATTGAGGCAGGGAAATGTGAAACAGAACCAACCAGTCACTTATGTCTAAGGCTCTAAATGGAGCTGGGAAGCCATGAAGGAAGTGGGTCTTATGCACGTCCTCGTGGGGTAGAACACGAACCTTTGAAGTCAGTAACGCTGGAAGAAACCTGCAGCTCATCCCAGAGTCAGACGTTGGCCTTCCTCTGGCTAGCCTTATCAATTATTTTTAGCCAAGATTAGCTTTCTGCTGCGAACCCCAATGAACCTTCTTTGTAATGCAAACCTCCCTCTGTGCCTTTCAAAGCCCGACTTCTACTCCCTAGCGGGACAGTATTTGGGTTTCTACCTGAATCTCTGCTCCCTGAATTGCAATTCTTTGAGCCCAAAATAAACTCTGTCTCTCATTTTCGTTCTTTATTTTTAGGTTAATCGCGCCAGTGGTGTGTCTGAGTCCTGCCCAGCACTTAGATTTCTGTTTTGACTGGAGCCAGAATACCAGCAACAGCTGCAAAGTGAATATGTGCCTGATTTTTTCGATTTGTTCTCTCTTCTACACTGGCCTGAAAGCTGACTGTAAACGCGGCCAAGACTTGCTTAAAATCACCGCGGAGTTTCCAGCAAGACACAGCCCTGCTAGTGTCTCTGGGGCGTGTCTCCTAGACTCCTTAAAAAACGTTGTTACTGATCCCACCTCTGAGCACCGCCCTACACAGAGGCTGACCTGTGCTGTAACCACCACATTTACACACACATTTAAACACGCGAACGTGTACGGGCCAGGACCGCGCCAGGCCTCCCCCCGGCCGCTCCGAGGGCCGAGCGCGCTCCGGCTCGGGCTCACCAGCGTCCGGTGGGGGAGCCTCGGGGTCCCCTCCTACACACGGGGAAACTGAGGCTCGGAGAACTCGAGCCACAAGGGAGGAGGGCTCGGGCGGGCCCCCACCGCCGGCCGACCCGAGGCTCCGCTCTCTCTCGGAGCTCCCGCCCTCCGGCCGCTCGCCGCGCGGTAACCGAGCCCCGCCGCGGGGCGCGGAGGCGGCAGGAGGGCGCGGCCGGCCTGGCTCCCCGCCGTTCCAGCCCGGGCGCGCGGGGGACCGAGACGGGGCCGGCGGAGGTTCCAGAGGCCGCCAGGACGCGGGGCGGTCCCGCCACTCACCTGTGGGGTCCGCAGCGTCGCTCGCCTCAAGGACGGAGTCCGCCGTTCGGGGTCTGGGCGCAGATACGTCGGCAACAAAGTGCGCCAGGCGTCTCGCCCCCTGGCCTGGCTGGAAACGCGCCGCTGACCCCGCGGGCCACGCCCTCAAAAGGCGCATGCGCACAGCGAAGGCCGGCCGGGTGTCTGGATGCCTCCTCTGACTACGCGTGCGCAGTGGGGGCAGTTGCGCCCCTTAGACCCGGGCGCACGCGCTGTATCCGCAGAAAGGACTGCGCCTTCCTGATTTGGGCCGTCGAGGCACGCCCTCTCGTGGGGAACCGCCGCAGAGCAATTACACAGAGTGTGTTGACTGCCCTTCCTCCCACGGGCATTTATTGAGCGCCCACTGGATGCCAGGCACTGCGCTGGGTGCTGCTACCTAAGGGTCAACGACCGAGGCAGCCCAGCAGGGAAGCCGTGATCGCCAAGGAGCGGGTCTCAGCGGTCGACCACGTTTTCCCCTACAGCTAACAGACAGTCCAGTGCGTACACGTCTGCGGACCGAGGGACCGAGGGGAGACGGCGCCGGGCCTGCCCTCCGGGTTCGGGCGGCTGGGAAAAGAACGGTCGGAGGGGCCGCTAGAGGTCGCTGTGGGCGCGCCCGTGGGGCGGGGCTAGGGGACCGGGCTAGGGCTGGGGACAGGGGAGGGGCACAGGGGCCTGGCGGGGAGCGCACTTCATCGCGGCCGCACAGATGGCGGCTCCGGGCGCCGGACTGAGGCCGGGGGCGTCACCGGGGCTGGAGGCGGCCCTGCAGAAGCTCGCGCTGCGGCGGAAGAAGGTGCTGAGCGCCGAGGAGATGGAGCTGTACGAGCTGGCGCAGGTGGCGGGCGGCGCCATGGACCCCGATGTGTTCAAGTGAGCGGGAGCGGGAGCGGGCGGGGCTGCGCGCTGTGCGACCCCCAACCCTCCTGCTCTCCCCCCCCACCGCCCTTGTCGGACCCCTTGAGGCCCAGGATAGAGTCGGGGTCTTGAGGGAGGCGGCCACGCCTGCCCGCTCTGGCCGAGCAGCCTGGCCCGGGCGAGGAGGCTCCTTGCGCAGCGCGTCTGTCTCTCCAGGATCCTGCTGGGCCTGCTGAAGCTGAACGTGGCGCCCCTCGCCGTCTTCCAGATGCTCAAGTCCATGTGTGCCGGGCAGAGGCTGCCGAGCGAGTCCCAGGCCCCCGCGGCCGTGTCACTGCCCACATCGAGTGCGCCTGAGACGAGAGGTCAGAGATGGGCCCGGTGCTCCCTGCCCCTGTGGCCCAGCGGCGAGGTGGCAGGGGCGGGGAGGGGGGCAGCGCCCAGCCCTGCGCCGGCGTGGCCCTCAGTGGCCAGGCCTTTCTGCTGGTCTTCTCCCAGGACCCTCTGGGCCAGGCATGGGCTCACCCCTGGGGCTCCGGTCTCCAGGTTCGGCTTGGCTGCCGCCCTTGAAAGAGCACGTGCAGACTGGGTGGCCGCAGAGCGGGTGCCCCAGGGAGGCCCAGTGGGCTAGGCCTCATCTGGAGCTTTTGCTGCCCCACCCTCTTCTCACCTCTGGGCTCCTGCCTTCATCCCACAAACATGGGAACGAGACTGATTTCGTTCCTGTTCTCATGTTTGTACAGACTCCAGGGAAGTGCTCAGAGAGCCGGGCAGGCAGAGGCCTTCCTGCCACCCCCTCGCCTGGACCCCGCTTGGCCCAGGCCTTGCTGAGGAGTCTGGCAGCTGAGTTTCCCTTCTCAGATGCAGGTCAGGAGTCAGCCTGGCAGCCCCTGACTGCCCTAGACACTCGGGTGCAGAGGCCGGAGTGGCAGAGCGCTGGGCTCAGGTGTGAGGGGCCTCATCATTCTCCAGAGTGAAGACTGGGGCATGGTGAACAGGCGCTGGTGACAAGGTGTCACCGTGGAGTTCCACCTGCATCCTCCCTGTGTCCCTTCTGCTCCCAGAGGCTGTCAGAAACCCTGTGACATGCAGCCAGACCTCCTGGGCTGCTCCTTGGCCAGAAGCACGGGGCTCTTACAGACACCCTGAGAAGGGCTGACGTTTGGGTGGAGGGCAGGCCGGGCCCATGTGATTGGGAGTGCCAGGGCCCTTGGGTTCCTGCGTCCCCTGTCCCATGAGGCCCTGGGCGCTCGAGTACAGGCCTCCCCACTGACCCACGCTCTGTCTGCTCTCTCTGTGTCTCTCTCTGACCTCCAGAGGCCTCCTCTCTCTCTGCCAAGAACTGTAGCCCCCTCCTTTTCCTGGGTCCCACCACCTGCGGCCTCTGCGGTTCTGCTCCACGGCCCCACTGCCCCGCACTCGCCTCTCTCTCCCGGGCCCCCGGGTCCCTCCGGTTCTCTTGCTGCCCATTCTCTCCTTTTACAGGTTGCATTTATTAGTTTATCTCTGAGGGTTGTGCTCTCATTTCCATGGAAACTGCCGTAGCCCCGCAGAAAGCCAGAGCAGCTTCGAGCTGCAAGGGCAGGACCCTGCGGGCCATCCCTGCCATCAGCTTAGAGACCAAGGACAGGATTTCATGGCTCACTTTACTAGAGACAACCCACAGTCCTTCTAGAATGGGACCAACACCCCCACCCGCAGAGGCTAACTCTACTGCATAAGACTTGGCTCTGTAGAGGTTCCCCCACCCCAGAGGAGGACAGCAGACCGAGGGGCAGGGAAGGGACAGCATGGTGTGCTCTGGAGAGCAAAGCCCTGGGCGTGAGAAACACCTTGGCCTCTGAGATGCTGTCAGCCACCTGGGTGGGCAGCCTGGAGGATGCACTCTGACTCTTCTCTGCCTGGTTCCTGAGCTGGGGTACCTTCCAGGTGTTTCCAGGGGTGTGTGAGGGAGGGCCTGAGATCCCACAGGTGCTCTGGCTTTGCCCTCCTTCACGCCCCTCCCCCCATCACCAGCCTCCAAGTTCCAGGTGCCACCTGGAGCTCGGGCCAGGGAGGAGTGGGGAAGGGCCGAGGGGCAGGTCAGGGGAGGGGTGTGTGGACTAGAGGCTGGGCTGAGGAATCGATGGCTGAGTTTCCAGGGGGAGGGAGAAACCGGGAACAGAGCCCTCCTGCCTCGAGGGATGTTGGGGCTCACTTCTCAGGACTGGGTGCCAGGCTGGCTGTCAGTGGTGGGGGCACAGTGGGACTGCAAGATGGACATGTTCTTGGTCCAGAGAGGCAGATGGCTAGACAAACCGAGAGTAATAGAGACAGAAGGAGGCCAGTGCAGCAGGCCTTGCTGGAGCAGTAAGGGTTAAGCAGGCCGAGGGGGGTGGGGGCCCTCTGGGCCAGCTGCAGTCTCCTTGCCCTGCAGCCCTGCAGGTGGGGTGGTGGGAGGGCACTGAGCGGGAAGGGCAGGTGGGGAGGCTGATGCAGAGCGTGGATGCAGCCCATTGGTGGGAGGAGGGCCTGAGCTGGGGGATGTGGGAAGAGGGAGAGAGCAGAGGGTCAGGAGGTGTGCTGTGGGAATGGTGCTGGGAACACTGGCATAGAGGGGTCAGGAGGGTCAGAGGGGGCTCTGAGGGAGGTGGGGAGGAAGCCCCGAGCATGGGGACAGGAGTGGAGCCCTGCCCTCCACAGGGTCGTTTTCTCCTCAAGTGCTCAGGCCTTGGGCCCTGCTGGGCTGGGCGGCCAGCGGCCAGGATACCAGGACACGGAGGCCCTGGGGACATGCCTGGTGGGGGTTAGGGCAGCCTGGGGAAGAGTTTGATGGGGAGGAGGTGGAGGGGAGTGGGGCCGATGAGGGGCCATGCCAGCAATGCGCTGTGGCTGAGAGGTAGAGGCCACCAGACAAGACACATTTCTGAGGCTCCATGTTCACAGCATCTGTGCACAGAGACCTTTCGGCCACCTTATTAATGGCAGGATCTAGGGTGGAGAAAATAAACAGTTGTCAGAGTGAGCCAGTTGTGGGGACTGTGGCAGCCTAGGAGGATGAGGGGGTTTGGGCTGTGGCCCTCACTGGCCTTAGGTTTCCCAGAGAATTGGGGTGTGGAGTTGCTCCAGGGCAAGGGCTAAAGCCCCACTCAGGGGCTTGACTCTGATTGGGTTCCTGACCCCTGGCCATCAAGGTGGCCTGTGGGGACTGTCACTGACAAGCTTGCTCATTTCTGCCTTTTCCTGCAGAAAAGGGGGAAACAGGAGACCCTGAAAGCACAGAGGGGGAATGCTTGTCCTGGGGAAGATGTGAAGTCACTGAGGAAAAATTACATTCAGTTGAGTGTTCCCTGTTGAAGTTTAGGGAAACTATATGTTTTAAAAAGATCTCCCTCCAGGACGTGTGAGATGACCTTGGGCGCGGAAGCCGTGAGCTCACACAGAGCTATGCTGTCTGATGCGGGAGCCACAGGCCATGGGGCTGGTGCAGTGAGACGCGCTGGGCATGTGGGTGCCCACCACGTGCCCGGATGCCGAGGGATGGGCTCACAGAAGGGATGTCACACCTTACGGGTAATTCTTATATTGATCCCATGTTGAAATGATAATATATTGGATATTTGAGGCTAATTAAAACATATTATTTAAATTAATTTCCTGTTTCTTTTTACTTTGACTACCAGAAAATTTAAAATTACACATGTGGCTTGCATCTCATTTCCATTGACAGCATTGCTCCAGAACATTCACGATAACACTTCTCCCAAAACACCACATCAGGGCTGTGTGCATGAGCAGGGAGGGGGTCACTGAGCACGTCTACATAGGAGAATACCGTCCCAAGAAGTGGAGGCTCAGTTCAGGGTTAAAGTGCACGTGTGCATGTCCTTGGTGCACGTCGGTCTGTCATTATGTCTGTAATGTGTTCTGGAAGCACTGATTAAGCCCCTACTGTGTGCCCAGCCAGAGAGGGCAGCAGTTCTGGGTGGTGGGTGCAGACCTTCCGGTGGGCTCTGCAGGCAGATGATGGACCACCCTGGCCACCCACTTGCCCTGGTCCCCACCCTGTCACCCAGCCTTGAAGATCTTGGGGTGGCCGCTGTGCTCCCTTGCCCAGCTGCAGAGCGCTTCTGCAGCGGGACAGTCATGTGTTCTGTCCTTTCCTCTTTTCTCCCTCATCCTCCCTGCCCCCTGTCCTTTTCCTCTCACACAACATGCATTCAGTACACACTCAGTCAGTCACTAATATTTGCCTCTGCGGCCCCTCTGGCCCATTTCCCCACGCGGGGGCGCTCCCACCTAGAAGGAGAAAGAGCGCATTGGGGACCAGCGGGAAGGGATGGGAGCAGCAGCTCCGCTGGGCTTTTTATAAACCCTCCTTGTCAAGCAGCTCTGCTGGCAGAGCTTGCAGGGGGTGGTGAGTGGGGATGACGGGGGCCACGCCAAAGAGAAATGGCAGAGTGGGTCCACCGGGTCTGGCCGGCTCCTCAGCTTCAAGGGTCCCTGAGTCACGGATGGCTGACTGGCTGGTGTATTTTAGGGTTTTGCTTCATTAGAGCATCACAAGACACAGAGTGGTCTCAAGCTGGCCTTAGGGATGGGAGGAGCACTGACGTTGAAGATGATAAGCTGGAGTGGTTTTTACATTCAGTGATCACCATCTGTCTTTGACCCCTAAGAGGGCCCCTCGGGAACCAGGCATGTCCCCACTGTTCCCCACCCAAGCCTGCAGTCACCCTTGGCTCAGCCCCACCCTCCATTCCCTCTGACCCTAATAACCCTTTCAGGGGGAGCTGGGGCAGGTGTGATCAGCTCCAAGATGTCCCTTGCTGGGTCCCCCTGGGAGTGTGTGGCTGAGCTGGGCTTGACAAAGCAGGTCTTTGCATTGCCAGGCCCTGCAGACCATTCTCCACCTCCCATCCTCGTGCAGGAAATGAAGAGGCCTGAGTGGGTCCCCCCCGCCCCCGCTAATCCCAGGAGCACGTGATTCCTGAAGGACCCCAAGAACCGCACAGAGCTGGGTGATGGCCTGCTTTCATTGCTAGATGGGTTCTCAGTGCCTTCTCAAAGTTACATTGGTTTCTCATGTCCAGGGTTGATGGGCCTTGTCAGATTTAAAGATGAACGTTGTTTGCTCATCTCTACTTTCCTCTCATCCTTGAGTTTCTAGAACAGCCTGGTCATTATACTGAGGGGTGAGGAAGCTCTCGTGTGTGGCAGGCTGAAGACAAGCCGGCTTCACAGTCAGGCCCACGCCTGAGACCCGCCACTGGGTGGGGGTCAGCTGTGCCTGGCGGTACTCCCGAGTCCTCAGGAAAGGCCCCTCGTGGAGAGTTCGTGGGCACCTCAGCACCCAGGGTTAGGCCAGAGGCCACAGAAGCCCCAATTCTGCCTGGCCAGGCCTGGGGCGGGGCTGTGGCCTCAGGAGGGCACTAACACGTTGGGAGACACTGCAGAGTGGTGGGGCCCACGTTCTTGTAGGAGACGACGGGGTCCTTGCAATGGGACCAGAATATTGGCATTTGCACCAAAGGAAATGGGGGTGATGGTTCTCTCTGTCTTTTGTGAGTCACTGGTGGGCTGCCTTGGCCCAGCTTCACCCCTGACACACGCTCCTGTCTGCTCCCCCTTGGTCCTGGGTAACCTGTTATCACACCTTTGTCACATCAAGTGTATGCGAGCACTTGAGTGTGAAGCCCACGGAGGTGAGGCCGGGAAAACCAAAACCCTCAGAGTTCCAAGCATGGCACCACTGTAACCCTCCCCACCCACTGGGCAGTAAAGACCCCTCCTACTGAGGAAGAACTTTCCAGAAATTCTCTTAAGAAGGTCTGTCCTATCCCTGCGGGCATCCTGGGGAGAATTCAGTTGTCAGTATTGGCATGAAAGTGAATTTGATTTCCTTCTGGAGGAGCCAGGTTCTGGAGAGTCTCAAATGCAGACGCCTCTGCTTGCTCAAGGTGACAAACAGTGACACTGAAGTGACCTAACAGGCCCCTGAGACCCTTCCTTGAGTCTTTCCTCCAAAAACTCACAATACCCCATTGCAGGCTCTTTGACTGAGAAGCGGGATGGAGGCTGGGGTCACGCAGGGCACCCGTACCCTGATCAGAGCCTGCAGGGCAGACCCTGCCAGGCCGGAGCAGAGGAGAATCCTGGCTGGGGCAGGCCCAATGGGGAGGGACTGGGACCCAGCAGGCGAGCCTATTCCCGGGCACATTTGTCCTCATGGAGTCCGCTCAGTCTCGCTGATGCTGTCAACCCCCTGAGCCCAGGACAGCTACTCCTTTAATCCAGCTCTGGCCCCGCTGTGGCTGGAGATCTTCCCAGCTGTCTTCACAGAGAATAAAGTCAGCAAGGGATAAATCAAGGAGGGTCTGGACCCATGGGCTCCGTCTGTGGAGCCTCTCTCTGAGCGTGACGACCTAGTGGTCAGGGCAGGCTCGGGAGGTCGAGCCTTGGCAGGAGCCCGGAATGACCCTGGGAACAGGAAGCTTGACCACTGAATGTTTGCAGAATACTGAGGGAGGGCACGAAATGTAAGAAAGAGCTTTCCAGATCAAATCTAAAGGCCTGACTTCTGTGCTCGATGACTGCTGTGTTTCCTGATCGGTTCAGATGCAGGCCGCAGGCTGTCTAGAGGGGAGAGTGCCTGGGGGCAGGGCCGCTGGCAGTCACGGCCAGCTGTGTAGGCTTTCCAGGGCACGAGTCAACAGGCTGAGCTTCCCTTCCCCGGAATTGACCACTAGAACTTTCCCCATCACTCCTGACACTGCCCCTGTCCTAGGAGGGCCTCCTGCACTCTGCCGAGGATTCCTCTTGGAGGACTCAGGACTCAGGGCTGACATAGGGTCCCTGGCTGAAAGGACCGTGACAGAAACACACTCAACGTAAACGTCGCTTAGAGAACACAAACACAGGAGGTGTGCTGCGTCTGTGGAACTTGCCCTGGTTCCTGACCGTGGTGTTCTCTGTTTGCTCAGGGAGAAACAAAGGCAGCAGTGCTCTCGGTGGAGGCCCAGCGTTGGCAGAACGTGGCGGCCGGGAAGGGTCCAGCCAGAGGATGCCCCGCCAGCCCAGTGCTACCAGGCTGCCCAAGGGGGGCGCACCGGGGAAGAGCCCCACTCGGGGCAGCACCTGAGATGGGCAGAGACTCCTGCCGCCCTACTGTGGGCTCCCCAGCCCGCTCACAGAGTCTCTGTGTGGTTTCCTCCAGCTGGTAATAAACCTTTCGGAAAAGCTGAGAGTCTGTTCAAGACATTCTCTGTCACCTGTTGAATATGGTAAGGCACAAAGATTTAGAATCAGTTCTGTGTGCTGGTCCTGGTTATGCTACAGCTGCACTAACCAAGTGACTTAAGCCAGTGGCTTCCCCCTCCAGGACCTCAGGTTCGGGTCTGAGAGAAAATATCCAGATTACCAGGTCTTTTTATAAAAGACATCAACACGTTTTGCTTAAAGTGAAAAGTACGATGCTTTTACTGAGACCGTGGACGTGAGGACAAAGATGAACTATGTCATAACCTATGGCTTCTAACCTTCTGAGGGGCATAAATGCCGTGGAAAATCCAAAGAAAACCCTTTTCCCCAAAAAATGTCCTGACCTTACACATCTGACTGACAGTTTTAGGATTTGGTGAACACCCCCAACTTGCACGGACCTCAGATTTTAAAACTCCAGCTCTAAGCTTTTATACTTTAGTCCACATGTCCCACTAATGGAGAAGCCTGAAAAATGGCAAATTCAATTGAAAAACCTAACTCAGTTTTCCTAGAATTTAGTAAATCTTTGTGCTTTGAAAGCTTGGATTGGAAATATTGACTATTTCACCCCAGGTCATGTCACGTAAGCAGTGGCTCCTTACAGATGTAGGTGGCGCTCCGCCCACTCCAGCAGGGCAGCAGTGTGTCTAAGATGCAGGTCAAGACTCGTGCACCAGCCTGAGGGAGCGCACAGCATAAGGAGGGACCAGAGCCCGGGCACCCTGCAGACAGGGTCTACACAACCAGCTGAACAGGGCAGAGGTGGCCACGAGTGGATCTATCACCAGCCCATTTTCCTGCTGGCCGACCCTACAATAGGTTTTCCTAATTAGGAGCCTGAGTTCCACAGACACTTCAAGCACTAACCCTCCAGTTTCTCCCCTAACGTGGCTACGGGCTTACACTTGTACCTCCCTCCTTTCTGCAGAGGGATTCTAAGGAGCTCATGTGGGGCTTTAGCTAGGCTCTCCTACCCTCCCAGGACAGCTGCCGGAGTGCCCAAGAACCTACCGACCACGGTGGGCTCCAGGTCCACAAACACGGCTCTGGGAATGTGCTTGCCAGCCCCAGTCTCGCTGAAGAACGTGTTGAACGAGTCATCCCCACCGCCGATGGCTTCATCACTTGGCATCTGACCATCAGGCTGAATTCCATGTTCAAGGCAGTGCAGTTCCCAGCAGGCATTGCCGATCTGGACCCCCGCCTGCCCCACGTGGATAGAGATGCACTTGCGCTGGGAACCAGAACATAAACATGACACCCTCGTCTTCAAGGCAGTCGTCACTCTATGACATGCAACCAAGACCTGATATCATAAATTAATGTTCGTAAAATATTTTGGTGTCTGAAGGTTTTCTCAGACACCACATCCCATGACCTGCCAATGATCAGTTCATATCTGAACACCTGCCCATCCAACAAGGATAGAAACACACTTGAGCTATGAATAGGAATACAGCCACTATAATCTCATCTTCCAAGCCATCAATAAGTAATATTGGGGCCGGCCCAGTAGCATAATGTTTAAGTTCACACGCTCTGCTTCAGCGGCCTGGATTTTGCAGGTTTGGATGCTGGGCACACATCTATGCACCACTCGTTGTGTCACACTGTGGTGGTGTCCTACATAAAGTAGAAGAAGACAGGCACCGATGTTAGCTCAGCAACAATCTTCCTCAAGCAAAAAGAGGAAGATTGGCAACAAATGTTAGCTCAGGGCCAATCTTCCTCACAAAAAGAATAAAATAAGTAATGTTAAAAGTTAATATAAAATAAGCAGTCAAGTAATTTTGCTGTCACCTAAGGATGGATTTACCACCCTGTTTTAAGCAATGGCTTACAAAATCAGAGAAAATATTTGAAATAACAGTTTTTGGTCACTGGCCAACAGGCAGCAGAGACAGTGATTGCTCATAGATGAGAAACAAAGTCAGCCACATTCCCACCCCAGAAGTTTCCTGCTGAGGAGTTTCCAGGCTGCAGCAGAGGGAGGGAGACCCCAAGCCCAGGGAGCCCCGGAGTGGAGAAGAGAGGATTCGGGGCTCAGGGCGGCCGGGGCAGCAGGAAACCGATGCTGGAGGGGAGAGAGAGCTGCAGGGAAAGCGCTCTGTGCAGACCAGCGGGGAGCCCCAGGGAGTCCACAGCTGAGGCCTGCTCAGCACACGTGTGGGAGGGACTCCTGAGCTCACAGCCGCCATGCTGGAAAGCCCCTCCCTCACAAACACTGAATGGGCCCCTCAGAAGTGGGGCCGAACGTGGGGCTGGCCCCGTGGCCGAGTGGTTAAGTTCGCGCGCTCCGCTGCAGGCAGCCCAGTGTTTCGTCGGTTCGAATCCTGGGCGCGGACATGGCACTGCTCATCAAACCACGCTGAGGCAGCGTCCCACATGCCACAACTAGAGGAACCCACAACGAAGAATACACAACTATGTACCGGGGGGCTTTGGGGAGAAAAAAGGAAAAAATAAAAAAAAATTTAAAAAAAAAAAACAAAAGAAGAAGTGGGGCCGAACGAGGCCTACACTCAAGGCTGTTCTGGACCCACCTGAGAAAGCTAAAAAGCAAGCCTCAAAGGATCAACTGTCTCCAGGTATATTAATAGCACCCCAGAAAAAAGCCTACAGATAGTTAAAGGATCACCAAGAAAATCTAGCACCCAAGAATGTAAAATTCATAATGTCTGGTATCCAATCTAGACTTATCAGGTACATACAAAAAATGAAGAGAAAAGGAATCAATAAAAACAGACCCAGAAATGACATAGATGATAGAATTAATAGACAAGGACATTAAAATATTGTATATCCATATACTCAGAAATGCAGAGGAAAAATTAGCATTATAAGGGGAGATGTGTTTGATATTAAGAAGACCTAAGTCAAGCTACTAATGATAAAAAAAAAGATAATGTCTGAAAAGAAAAACGCACCGGATGGTATTAACAGCAGATTACGTACTACAGAAGACAAGATTTGAGGATGATCAAAAAGTTCTGGAAACAGACAGTGGAGCTGGTTATATAACACGTGAATGTACTTAATGCTACTGAATCATATACTTAAAAATGGTTAAAATGGCAAATTTTGTGTCATGCATTTTGTCACCAAAAAAAGGTGACACTCAGCAATAAAAAGGAACCATATTAACACACGCAACAACATGGATGAATCTCAAAATATATATAGTGAGTGAAAGAATCCAAACAACTGCAAAGACTGAACTCAGTGATCCCATTTACATCAAATTCTAGAAAACATAGAAAAGTAGATTGGTAGGGAGGGGAGGGGGGGCAGGAGGGCGGGCTTACAAAGGGGCACAAGGGAGCTTGGAGGTGATGGACATGTTCATTATCTTGACAGAGGAGATGGCTTCATGGGTTATCAATATGTTAACAAACGTTAACCCTTGTCAAACTATACACTTTATTTTTTATTTTATTTTACTTTTTTGGTGAGGAAGATTGTCCCCGAGCTAACATCTGTGCCAATCTTCCTCTACTTTGTATGTGGGACAACGCCACAGCGTGACTTGATGGGTGTGTGCAGGTGTACGCCCAGGATCCAAACCTGTAAACCCAGGGTGGCCAATGCAGAGCGAGCGAACTTAACCACTATGCAACCGGGCCAGCCCCAAATTATACACTTTAAATGAGTACTTAATTTTTATGTCAATTTTACCTTAATCAAACTGTAAAAAATAAGGCAAAATAAAGATTTTTCTCAGACACTCAAAAGCTAAGAGAATTAATCATTAGCAGATCACTACTACAAGAGAGGTTAAAGGAATTCCTCCAGGCAGAAGCAAAAGAATACTAGATGGAGAATTGGAGCTACATAAAGGAATGAACATCACAACAATTACTAAATATGGCGGCAAATATAAAAGATTTTTACTATATTTTAAAAATATAATTGAATGTTAAGGGAAAATTTAAAAAAATTAAAATATGACAATAGGACCGAGACCAAGAAGGGGACACGGAAGGGGACCATCGTGAAATGGTACAGTGTCATGGGAAGGTTGACTGGCATAAACCGAAGATGTAGGCAGTAATCCTCAAAGCAAACACAAAAAATAAAATGAAGGGGAATAGGCAAGAAGCTAATAAAGGAGATAAAATGGAATCATACAAATAATTAACCCAAAAGAAGGTAGAAGAAAAGAAGGAAACCGGAAGAAACAAATGGGATAAATAGAAAACAAAGAGCAAGCTGGTGGGTTTAAACCCAACCACACCAATAGTCACATTAACGTCCTTACTAGTTCAATGTAGTTACCCAATAAAAGGCAGCTTGTCAGATGGAGAAAAAGGCAAGACCTAACTCTATGCTCACTACAGGAAGCCCAGAGATATGGCAAAAAGTAAAGAATGGAGAAAAATACAGTATGTTGTGCCTACACCAAAGGAAATAAGAGTGGCTATAGGAACAGCGTGGTTTTTCTTCTATGGTGTTTGTTTTCTGCTGACACCAGCACGTTCTAAGCACGCAGACTGGCCTTGGTCTAGTAGAGGCGAGGCTGGGATGGATGGACCGCCCCATCAGGTGTCCTCCCAGCAGGTTTAGAAAAAACTCCACTCTGGACGAGGCTGGGCAGCAGGGATGGGAAGGGTGTATGGGTACCTGGAAGGGGCAGCGATGACACTGCTCCAGCACGCGAGGACCAGGTGGTGAGTCTGGGGCCTCCCACTCCGCCGCTCATCTCATGCTTCTCCAAGAGCGCCAGGGTGAGCTCAAACCGGCAGCTGGGCGGGCGGACTAGCAGGAACTCAGGGTCTCTCAGTTCTGGCGTTCTCTGATGCCCCGGCAGGCCTCTGGTCAGGGTTGGGGGGCAGGCCCCACCAGACAGCACCTCACCTGCAGAGAGCAGCACACCCACGTGGTGTCCAGGCGGGGGAGAGCACAGGCCAGGACCAACACTGCTGCTTTCAAAGCATTTTCCCAGGGAAAGAGGGTCATTTCATAATAAAGGAGCCAACTCACCAGGAAGGCAAAACTATCCTTAATAGTTATGTATCATTTGAGTCATGGCTTCTAGCCACAGAGCTTCAAAATACACAAAGAAGAACCGACAGAGCTGAAAGGAGAAATAGACAATCCACAGTCAAAGATTTCAACTCTCTTGATAATTGATTGAAAAACCAGACAGAAATGAGTAAGGATACAGAAGCCCTGGACGGCACTGTCAGCCACTCTGACCTAAATGACATTATAGAACACCCCTCCAACACAGCAGAGGACACATTCTTCTCATAAGCACAGGGGACATTTGCCAACAGAGACCACATTCTCCACCAACCATGAGACAAGCCTCAATAAATCCCAAATAATCCAAACAAGAGTTTGACCAGTAGTGGGAGGAAGAGCAGACTCCAGAGAGCCATGCACCTCCTCCAGCTCCAGTCTCCGTCACTGCACCCTTGAGTGGTGACCTGGCCCAGTCACCATCACCACACCCTGAGCGGCGACGCCAAGAACCTCAGCTGCCCCCACCCCCAGTGCTGCCAACACCTAGCCCAGCACCAGGGGCAGGGTGCAGGCACATGAGAATAATCGTAACAAAGGTTTTGGGAACAGTAAAATGATTGAGTGTAAGAAACGGATGTGGTTTCATCCAGAGGAGAGACACCAAGGAAGATGTATGTGTACACAGACGGCCACAGAGAGGAAGAACCCAGCGAGGACCTTCGCGGCGCAGGAGACGGGGAGACTGTGCGGTCTGGTGCTGTTGGAGGAGAAGGGGTGCAGAGGCAGCAGAGGTGACAGGCCTGGAGGAGCTGCAATGCAAGACAGTAAATGTGCAGCCGCAGGACCAGCCCAGTGGCGCAGTGGTTAAGTGTGCACGTTCCGCTTCCGTGGCCCGGGGTTCACCAGTTCAGATCCCAGGTGTGGACATGGCACCACTTGGCAAGCCATGCTGTGGCAGGCGTCCCACATATAAAGTAGAGGAAGATGGGCATGGATGTTAGCTCAGGGTCAGTCTTCCTCAGCGAAAAGAGGAGCATTGGCAGCCAGTTAGCTCAGGGCTAATCTTCCTCAAACAACAAATAAATAAACAAATAAATGTGCAGCAGCCTGGGACCATCATAGACACTGTTCACGTCACAGGGGTCCTCCACACACCCACCAGCAGAACTACCAGAATAGTGAGAGCGAGAAAAAACGAGGGATCAGAGAATGCTCCTGAAGGCCAGGCCCCACAGTGCCAACCTGACCACATGCGGGCCTTGGTCCCCACCTTACTACATGCAGAGACGCTATGGGTGACAAGCACAGTGTTCCAGCCCTCCTGTGTAGGGAGAAGTGATGGAGGGGACTGACAACCAGGGTGCAGGAGAACAAGGCAGACCAGTGAGACAGAAGCTGTATCGGGGTATAGACCACAATTCCGCAGGAGCCCTCCTCGCCAAAGACGGCCCGGAGAAGGTGGTCATGGAGGTCAGGAAAACCAAGGAGATGAGACCTAATGTAAGCAGTCACCTCAACATGAGC
This sequence comes from Equus quagga, assembly GCF_021613505.1. Lineage (NCBI taxonomy): Eukaryota > Metazoa > Chordata > Mammalia > Perissodactyla > Equidae > Equus > Equus quagga. Next base: position 82,255,065 of record NC_060281.1, read on the forward strand.
ACCTTTAATGACCAACACAGACGCCAAGAAAATCCCAAAGAACAAGATGGCAAAGGGACAAAAGCAGCTGCTCCCCCAGCTGAGAGTCCTTCCCCTCCCGAGGCTGAGCGGGCAGGCTGGGGAAATGCAGGCTCTCCATCACCACCACCAGCCAGGGAGATAGATGCAGGCTCACCATCGCCACCACCAGCTGAGGAGATGCAGGCTCTCCATCGCCACCACCAGCCAGGGAGATAGATGCAGGCTCTCCATCTTCACCACCAGCCAGGCAGATGCAGGCTCTCCATC
>NC_060281.1:82255362-82333159 GCF_021613505.1 Equus quagga
TTCACCACCAGCCAGGCAGATGCAGGCTCTCCATCGCCACCACCAGCGGGTTTAGTCAGCCAACAGGAAGGAATGAGTATGAAATTCCAGGAACAAGAGAAAAACAAAAGATCAGAGCTGAAGACCTGAAGTGCTTGCTTTTTGCCCACTGACCAGATAACTAGAACCATCTGCATCATCTATGCAGCATGGCACTTTCAGTATTTTATCTAAAGACGTCTCTTTTTGGTAACGATAATCATGTTTTGTTTTGTTTTTAAAAGCCTAGTTTTTCTCAATACACCTTTAAAGGGTTTTAAATTAATTTCATATTGACACTGAGCAATGGGCTCACTCTGCTGCTGTGATCTGAGCCAATTAATCACAATGAGTTAGGGATAAAGAAAGGAAGTTTTAACTCGATTAGCCAGCATAAGCAGGAAGATGGCAGACTAACGTCTCAAAAAAACCATCTTCGGAAATTACAGAACCTTGAGGTAGTTATCTAGGGAAAATGGGCAGTGAGGAGGGGGTCCAGGGATGTTGGTCTCCAGGTATGATGGGCTCCAGGGTCTTTCATTGTCCTTTTCTCCTGTCAGTGATGATTAATATCTTGCAGGTGTGTTTCCTGCCTGTGGTCAGCCCATTCCTAGAGAGAAACTCATAGAATGAAGTTTTAATGTACCAAGACTTAGGGGAATACACCCATAAAGAGAAGCCATACATCAGGAGAGCTTGTGAATTATTTTAGAGTGCGTGCAGAGCAGCGAGCAGTCACACAGAAGGGGTGGAGGGCCATTTAGCATAACAAGATGGTCTCACTTATATGCACTTACAATATCTGGTCGAGTTAGGTTTTTAAGAACCTCACTTTTAATTTGTGATAAAAGCTTACAACTGGATATTTTCAAAAAACTGCAAGCAGCTGTTAATAAAGATCTTAGTAAAAAAAAATCAAACAATAAAACAAATGTTTTCTGAATGTTGGAGTTAAGTTAGAAATCAGTAACACAAAGATATCTGAAAAATCCCTAAATATTTGGAAACTAATAACAAGGGAGATTAGAAAGTATTTTGACTGGAATGAAAAGGAACACATGACATAGCAAAATTTGTGGGACTCAGCTAAAACAGTGTGTAGAGGGAAACTTATAAATAAAACATTCATATCAGGGGCTGGTCCCATGGCCAAGTGGTTAAGTTCACACCCTCTGTTTCTGCAGCTCAGGGTTTTGCTGGTTTGGATCCTGGACACGGACATGGCACCATTCATCTAAGCCATGCTGAGGCGGTGTCCCACATAGCACAACCAGAAGAACCTACAATTAGAATATACAACTACGTACTGGGGGGCTTTGGGGAGAAGAAGAAGAAGAGAAAAAAAAGATTGGCACAGATGTTAGCTCAAGTGCCGATCTTTAAAAAAAAACACTCATATCAGAAAAAGCTAGAAAGGTCCAAAATCAACACCTATAAAACTCTTCCAGAAAAGAGAGGAAGAAGGAACGCTTTCCAACTCACTCTATGAGGCCAGCATCACCCTGGTACCAAAACCAAGGACAGGATAAAGAAACACAGACCAGTATCCCTCATGCACACAGACACAGAAAGCCTTTCAAAATCAGTGACCTAAGCTTTCAACTTAAGAAACCAGAAAAAGAGAAAATATCCTAATTATGCAGGAAAAAAGGAAATAATAAAGAGCAGAAATAAACTAATCAGAAAACAGAAAACAAGAGAGAAAACTAGATGAAACCAAAACTTGGCTTTTTGAGCTGAAAATCACACTGATAAACCTCTAGCAAAATTGATTCAGGGAAAGAAAAGACACACATTATCAATATCAGGAACGAAAAAGAGGATGTCACTATTGATACTAAGGTATTGAAAGGGTACAGGAATATCCTGAGCAACCTGTGCCAATAAATTCAACAACATAAGGGAAATGGACAGATTCCTTATACCCACTACTGGAGCCCCCTCAAGGAGAGAGAACCAGAATCAAAATGAGATAGGCAGTTAAAACGGCCACATCAGGATCCAGATCATTTTAAGCATGAATATTATTTCCCTATCATATAACTATGGATCACATTACAGTTCAGAAATCTCAAACTACTTCAAGTTCTTTCTGATTTCCCAACCCAGCACTGTAATCTCCTAGCTCATAAGGGTGATGGTCTGGAAGCCTAGAAATTCTGCTTCTGGGCTTGTCCTTAGTATGAAAGACAAGGGGCTAAGTCACAGATGATAGGCTACTTCTGGTTCCAACCAAACTGCAACACTGAGCCAGAAGCTAAATTATCCTTTGAGGCAGGGAAAATTCTCCAGAAGGTTGTCAACTTTGGGATGAGGCTCTGGGATGCATAAAGTAGGATTTCAATCAACATTTCTGTACCTGGGGTTTCCATTAAATTCATCTTGACACACAAACCCTTCTAACACAAAGGGAAAGTACCTGGAACGAACAATATGGTCTCAGAGAAAACCAGTATAAGTTCTTTTAGGTTAAATTCACACCAATTCATCACCACCTCCCCCTCACCTGAAGTTTCTTAATTTAGTTGATTCAACTAAGTACCTTGGCCTTTAAAATCATATTTAGGGGGCCGGTACAGTGGCATGGTGGTTAAGTTCATGCGCTCTGCTTCAGTGGCTCAGGATTCGCAGGTTCGGGTACTGGGTGCAGACCTACACACTGCTCATCAAGCCATGCTGTGGCGGCGTCCCACATACAAAATAGAGGAAGATTGGCACAGATGTTAGCTCAGTGACAACCTTCCTAAAAAACATCATAATTAGGCAATTCAACTTGAGAAGACACTATTATACCAACAGACAATGGCTGAACAGCTCTTCTGAAAGTATTAATCATGGTATTTTTCTCTTTGAAGACAAAGCCTTTGCTAAAAATAACAGCTCCTAAAAATGACGAAATGCACAAATTTCTTCTAATGTGGAAGCTTCCTTTAACGTGTCAGGTAATAGAAGACACATTTCCTTTACATTTGGAATACTTCACCTCTAAATAACATTGTTTTGAGCACCTTGATTTCACGCTGTGCAATGACCAATAACAGAAGCCTCAAAACCACTTTTATAAAAGGAAAATGCAGCGGTTAGTGTGAGTTATTATGTACTTAGAATATTTTATAAATTTTTGAAGCTACCACAGTGGGCAGGAGGGAAAACTGAGGCTGAGATGACTAGTCATCGGCCTCACTTAACTGGGAACAAGTGAAACTTGAACTGGACCTTGTAAAGCCCTGTCCCAGGGTCCTTGTGCCCTCTCTCCACATAAGCCTGTCTCTTGGGCTCCGCTTGTTTTAGAGGTGCAGTATGAGAGGGCGTTGGTTGGGTTTCATTTACGTGTAAACTATCACCGCGTTAATTCAACAATTAGCCAGTAGATACCTATGAGCTGAGGATGTAAAAATGAACAAATTAAAGGCAGAAGCCTACCCTGCTGTGGGAAAACAGGAATTCCCATAGATTGCTCATGGAAGGGAATCCGACAACACCTACAAACTCACAGCCATCCACTTCTGGCATCCCGTATGTATCTACACCAGTAAGAACTAGCACATGCACAGATACTCACTTACATGTAAAAGCAGCCTTATATGTAAAAGCAGGACAGCATTCCAGTCTGCAGCGATACACAACAGGCTGAATAACCTGCAGCCACACTCTGGAGCACTGTGCAGCCGCAATCGACAACGCAGATCTTTGTAGGCTGACACGGAGGGAGCTGGATGTTTTGTACAATCAAAAACAGGTGAAAGAGTGTCCACTGGGTGCTACCTTTGGTGCAAGAAAAAGGGGATATCAGCAAATCTATTTGTTTGCTTGGTTTTGCTTAAAAAAAAATTATCAGTATAAACAACCAGAAAAAAACCTATCTAACGGAGGAAGCAAGATTTTCCCCATATACCATTTTCGATCATTCTTATTTCAAGACCCTGTAAATACTGCCCATTTTCTTAAGTGCCCTCGTGAGCTTGCAGTGTAGCAGAGACACACAGGAGAGAGCTCAAGTGCAACACTTGGTGCTGAATTGGGAAGGAAGAGTCTGGAAGAGCGAGAGCAGAAGGCGACCACACATGTGCAGTGTGCCTGGTGCCCACCCCTGACCCACAAGCTGGGGACACGACCCTGGGTGGTGCCTGGTCCTGGCACTGCGCGAGCAGGTACAAGGTCCTTCAGTACCACACACCCCCGCCCCCGACTTCACCTCAGGCCTGGCCTCCAAGCCCCGCCTCCTCCCAGATCCCCGCCGGCTACCCGCCCGGGCTGCTCATCCTGGTCCAACTCCACGCGCCTGACTGCGAGGTCCTGCGAGGTCCTGATTGGCTCGCCGCCCGCTTGATTGCCATTGGCTCTGACCCATTTGGGGGGGCGGGCCCCGGCCAGGAGCCAAATCGCGATTGGCCATTTTCTTGAGTGGCGAAATCGCTCTTTTGATTGGTCTTCACTTTGGGCGGGAAGCGCCCCTCGGCGGCGGCTGCAGCAGCGCAGCAGCTGCACATCTGGCGCCGCGTCAGCGGGAAGCTGCGAGGCTGGCGGCGGCTGAGCGACTGCGGAGGGGCGGCCGCGGGGCAGTAGGGAGCCCCTGACGGGTGGAGGCCGCGCTGCCGGAGCTCTCGCACCGGAGCCCCACTGTCCGTCCTTGACAGGCAGTCTCATCGTGAGCGGCACGGGCGTGGCGGGGACAGGGCCTGGGCCTGGGAAAGGCCTTGGCGGACGTCAGCTCTGCAAACACCCGTGAGGGGGCGGTCCGCGCCCTCTCACTGGCCTGAGGTCAGTGTCCTGGGCTGGGAGGAAGCTTTACGCGGTGGGGGAGGTGGGGTGCGGAGGGGGGGAGGTCGGGGGCTGTCAGGGGCAGACGGGTCACCGACTCCTACAAGAGCACGTGCGACCGACCACGTTATGGGCCCCTGGGAGGAAGTGGCGGGGAGACTCGAGGAAGGAGACAGGGGTACCTCCACCTTCCAGAAGCCTTAGGACCTGTGAGCGGGTCTTGAAGAAAGTATCGCGAGGTTTCCAATCAGCGAGGGGGGAAGGGTGGAGCTGGCAGGGCGGGCTCTGGCGAGTTGTGGGATTCACCCGGGCGTGGTCTGCGGTCGAGAGGGCGACGCAGGCGGCTCTGGGCTGGGCTGGCGCGACCATGGCCGGACCAAGGAGCTTGGCTCTCCTGGGTGGGCGGGAGCCGGCCAGCAGCAGATGCGGGTTGACAGGCGCCTAGGGGGAGCACATGGCAGCATGGGGAGTATGGGGGCGGGAGACCCCACAAGCGGTCATGGCAGGAGGCCAGAGAATTACCCACCCCCACACCTTGGTGAGAGGACCCAGAACTTCCAGGGTTCCTCGAAGGGTGACTGGTGCCCCTTTTTACCGCTCCAATCTCCCCCATTCCTGCTGCTGGTCCATGGGAGAGTGTGTTCACCCTGCAGAAAGAAAGAACCCCTTCTCCTGGCTCTTCTAAGCACAACCTGAATGAGCTGGAATTTTTGTAGAGAAGGCAGCACCAAAAAGGAGTTAAATGTAGAGAATATAAACACATAAATATAAATTATATATAGTAATTTACGAGTATAAATTATATATTAAAATACTAATAAAGATAAAGTAAAAATTAGAGAAACACAGATGCAAAACGTAGATTTCTTGCCCTGCCTACCGCGGCTGGGCCAATGGGCACATGGGATAGTGTTCTCAGTGGCAGTTCAGATGGTCTGGGTTTGAGCAACAACCCCCGCCCCACCCCATGGAGTCAGTGGGCACAACTCTTCAGCTGCCTGCTCCTCCCTTGCTCTGGCAGGTTTCAGGAGTGTGGTCTGGATGGTAGAAGGATCGGAGAGCTGCCGGGGGCTTCCAAGGAGCGGTGTTTGGAGAAACAGTTACTCTTCCCAGGGATGCCCAACAGAGTGGAGCCAGGGTCAGCCTCAGGCAGAGAGGCTGCAGGAATTGGGGGAGGATGCACCTGTGGTAACGGCTGGAGCATGTGGGGACAGATGTGACTGCCATTTCCAGGGCTGGAGACAAAAAGAAGGAAGGGCTAGGAAACCAGTTCATAGTGAGGTGTAATGAGGATAATTGTGGAGAGGTAATTTGGGGCAGCATGCAGTGGGCCTTGGTGGTGGAGCTTGGGCTAAATCTGGCCCTGGGGAGAATAGCAGACTAGGGGAGGGGACAGAGAGGATGGAAGCTGCAGGAGACAGACAAAGGTGGAGGAAAAGATAGCAATGAGGACTGACCTGCGAGAAATGTCAGACTTTTTCTGCACCCCTCCTCCCCTGTGAAAATTGAGCAATCTCATTTGGACACTAACAGAAGGGGAACTTCAGGAGGCAGGAGGACATAGGCACATCTGGGTCACATGTGGAGTGTAGACTCAGTGATTAACAGTAGTTGGGGGAAGTGATGCCCTCACTTCGTTAACCTAAAAATAGCCAAAATGAGAGGCAGAGAGGCGTTTAGTTGGGGATGGCCAAGTTGTAATCCAGGGAGCAGAGATTCAGGTAGAAACCCAAATAGTGTCCTGCTAGGGAGTAAAAGTCAGGGGCTTTGAAAAGCACAGAAGGGAGGTTTGCATTACAAAGCGTGTTAACTGGGATTGGAGGCAGAAAACTGATCTTGGCTAAGAAGAATCCATTGCTGAGACTAGCCAGAGGGAGGCACACGTCCATGACTGTGAGGAATTGCAGGTGTCTTGCAGCGTTACTCAGTTCAAAGGTTCATGTTCTGCCCACGAGGACGTGCATAAGACCCATGCCCTTCATGGCTTCCCAGCTCCATTTTCGAGCCCTCAGACATAAGTGACTCTGTCCTCCTTGACATTCACAACCTCAATCAGGAAATACACAAGGGGCTGGCTTGGAGGAAACACTGGTCTCCCAAATCTTCCTCTGTTCCTCTGTTGACCAGGCTTCATCTCTCTCTGGCGCTCAGCCCTTCCTGCCCCTGGAGTTCTTTCTTGGAAACAGTTTGGTGCTTTATCTTTTATTTTCACAACAAGTTTATTTACACACCATAATATTCACCAACTGAAAGTGTACGCTTCAGTGGGTTGTACTACATCCACAGAATTGTGCAACCATCACCACTGTCTAATTTCAGAACATTGTGATCACCCCAAAAGGAAACTCTGTAGCCATTAGCAGTCACTTCCCATTCCCCTCTCCCCCATCCCCTGGCCACCACTAATCTACTCTCTGTCTCTATGGATTTGCCTATTCTGGACATTTCATATTAATGAAGTTATACAGTATGTTGTCTTTTGTAACTAGCTTCTTTCACTTAGCACAGTGTTCTCAAGATTCATCCATGTTGTATCACGACTTTATTCATTCTTATGGACAAATAATATTCCATTGTATGGCTAGTTCACACTTTATTTCTCCACCAGAGATGATGGACATTTGGATGGCTTCTACTCTGGGGCTACTATGAGTAATGCTGCTGTGAAAATTCATGTACACATCTTTTTGTGAACACATGTTTTCATGTCTTGGGTACATACCTGGGGTGGAGTGGCTGGATCATACAGTAACTACATTTTTGGCATTTTAAGGAACTGCCCCATGGTTTTCCAAAACAGTTGCACTATCTTACATTCCTACCAGTAGTGCATGAGGGTTCCAGTCACTCCACGTCATCTTCAACACTTGTTCTTCTTTTTTCTTTTTTTAAAAAAAGGATTGTATACCACAGTCAAGTGTGATCCATTCTAGGGAAGCAAGGATAGTTCAAGATCCACAAATCAATCAACGTGACACACCGTATTAACAAAATGAAGAATAAAAATATGATCATCTCAATAGATAGAGAAAAAGCACCCGACAGAATTCAACATCTGTTCATGACAAAAACTAGACAAAGTTCAACACTTATTCTTATCTTACTTTTTGACTGTAGCCATCCTAGGGGATGCATCACACTGTGGTTTGATTTGTATTTCCCTAATGACTAATGATGTTGTCTACGAAAGTAATCCATAACCAAGCTATAAATGAAAATTGAGGTAAGTTTTTTATGAGCCAGATCTGAGGCCTAGCCTGGGGCCTTCCTTCCCCAAGAAAGGAAGGGCACCAAGGAATTGGGGTGTACAGAGTGGTTACATACGATCTTGGAACAAAGAACATACATCACATATGATAGGAATGTCCCTTTAACCACAGTCACGAGATTGCCTAGCTGGCACAGCATAGGTATTCACACGGTAGGTAGTAGGTCTGCTCTCTCGATGGACCCAGCAGGGTAGCAGGTCTGTTGTCTCTGGCGGGGTGGTCACAGGTGAGCTGGGTAGTCACCGAGTGAGCACAGCGATCAATTCCTAGCCTAGGGAGAGATGCTTATTCTAAAGGAAATGCCAATGTGGGGGAAGTTGCACCTTTATCTTAAGGCCATTTGTTCTTGTCTTTGGGGCATAGCAAATGCTTAAAGCAGATATGCAGTCCAGACTCAATGGTCATGTCAGGCCCTTTTGGAAACATAAAGTCAATCCGAATTAGGTTTACATCAAATGGCTTCCTCATATTCTCCAATATATCCTATTGTTGCCATTTTTCCCTTTTGATCTATAATCTTTCAATAGAAAACATTAATGATCAAAATATTGTCCCTTGGCACCAGGGTGGTTGCTGCCTGCCCTGGATCCATCATGTTCCTCAGCGCTAGGCTTTTATCTCATTTATTTTCCCTGTTGTCCACATTGGGGGGAAATAGTCAGATATATTGGACAAGCATAGAGGTATATATTAACAGAGGAAGCATTTCATAGGTTATATAAATTTCCATTAATTTTAGATTGTTGCACAAACATTGTATATGTGCTTTTATATCACTCTGCACATATACACTATATATGATCATAGAACAAGTGCGGTAAAAATATTGATAATTCAACATATATTTTAAAAAATTAGTCTGAAATGAGTTCTTAGGCATAGTCCTTATCAGAAAAGGAAATTTGTCCAGGGTTATAAGATCAATCGACTACCTCATGCCATCGAGCAATCATTACTCTAGTTTGTATGCCAGTTTTACAACACTGAGTAAACAATAGTTTGAATATTATGACTAGTACAATAATTCCAAGAAGTAATAGAAATAGAAATTGCAGTTTGGACCAAAAGGGAGAACCAATACTGGAAGGGAGCCAACCAAACAAATCAAGACTGGGTGTAGAATCGCTTAATGGCTTCACCTGTTTCTTCACGCGCTTTAGCAGAGATGACACATTGGAAGACTCATCATCACGTATAAAAGCACAGCATTCAGTTTGAGTGACTGTATATGTACCACCTTGGAATGCAGTTAAAATATCTAAAGCCATTCTATTTTGAAGGACAGACTTTCTCATTCAAGACATTTTAGTATTTAATAAGGCTATTCCTGCTTGCCTATCCTTGACGGCTTGTTGAGTAAATTTAGTCAGGGCTTTTATATGTATAATGACATCTTTTAGCCCCAAAGAAGGAACAAATATAATCACTTGGTGGCCATAGCAGTGGAGCACTGAATGAGCCTATCCGGCCTTAAAGAGAGGGAGATTGGCAATATGTGTTAACTCAGGGTGCAGCGTTTTAGCCATCCAGGCAGTGGCCAAGGCCAGAGATTTTTTCCACATAACCATTGAGTTCCATTAGGAGATGCCCAATAAATTCCTGGCCTTCAAGACTGTCTGTTCCAAATTAATCACTTTTTAAAAGTATGATAATATTCCAAAACCTTAAATGGAACAATCATAAAATAGGCATACAGTTTAAGCATAACAAAGGTTTAAATGAGGGGCTATAAGGTTGAGAATATGGGCCTGGCCTGGAGTCTTGGGACAGCTGTCAACAACAGATGCCGTCGTCTTCTCATCCTGGTGTGGTCCTTTCCAACAGGCTGCAAAGAGTCTTTTATTTGATGTCTCTTCTGATAAGTAAATTTTCCAGGTTGTAGTCCATGATCCTTAAGGTCTGGGAGTTCTCAGTGAAAAAGTCAGCTATCAATCTTTCATTTCTTTTAAGCACCTGAATAAGACCCTGATAACAATGTAATATATCCCTTAAGCAAAGTTGGTTCATATGTTTCCTCATTCAGTTACATAGGCTGTCCTATTATTTATTTCAAAAGGAGACAGCCAATGTTTACAAAAAGTGTAGATCTAAGATTAAGGAGCACTAGCAGAAGAGCTTTTGGCCATGAGAGAGTAAGTGTTTTTGAAAGTTTTGCCAGTTAAGTTTTGATTGTGCCATTAGTTCTTTCCATCAATCCTGAGGATCAGGGATGGTAAGCACAGTGGAAATGCTACATTAGTGGCCAAATATTACAAATGGATTTAATTATTTGCCCAGTGAAATGAGTTCCCTGGTCACTGTGTAAACTTGGTAGGAATTTCTCAAACAAGAACTATCCCTTTTAATCATAATTTACCTAAAGCTGTCACTCTTCTGTAAGGAAAGTCCTTAACACAATGTGAGAACATACAGATCATTACAAGACATATTTATCCTTGAGATGGTGGCCTTTGGACAAAGTCCAATTGCCAAACCCCTAAGGCTCCCTTAGGAGGGGAAAGTGGCCTTATGACTCGTGAAATAGTTTCTCTAGAGTATAGGCTTTATGAACCACCGTGAGAGAAAGTTTCTAAAAGTATTGTTTTTTCCCTTTTTGTTGTCAGCTTTATATTTTTTTCTTCTGTGGCAATTTCTTGAGCCTATAGAAGGAAATCTTTTATTGGGTTAGCAAAGTTAATAGAAAGTAGCAGGAATTCTTGAAGTTGGACAGCATATGCAGCTTGATAATATTCTTGCTTATCATTTAAGTAAGACTCATCTGTAAACCACATTAAATAATAGAATGTGGTTGTGGTCTTCTCCCCTTGTGATGTTGGAAGCAGGGTAGCAGGGTTAAAATAGTGAAAAATATTTACCTACACAATATAACTTAAGAAGGTTTATCATCATTTACTTGGCAATGCTTCCCATGCAGTTTAGCACCAAACAAGCCCAATTAGTATCCCCCCTTTATAGGAAGACAGAACAAATTTCTTTGAGAAGTCACAGGTGCCCTCTGAAAATTCTCAAAGAATGTCAAATAAAGACTTCATTTAGGGAGCCAGCCCTGTGGCTGAGTGGTTAAGTTCATGTGCTCTGCTTCGGCAGCCCAGGGTTTCGCCGGTTTGAATCCTGGGCGCTGACATGGCACCACTCATCAAGCCATGCTGCAGTGGCATCCCACATGCCACAACTGGAAGGACCCACAACTAAAAATACACAACTATGTACTGGGGGCTTTGGGGAGAAAAAGGAAAAATAAAATATTTAGAAAAAAAAAGACTTCATTTAGGATATGAATTATTGGGAGCTTGTCAAAAATATCAAAAGATTTAAAACACTTACTTAAACGAGATCAAGGGATTGCTGATCTTGTCATCGTGAAACTAGGGTCACTGAAACAATGCTTCATAATAATATTTAACCAAAGTGACAACAGAAACAGTCAAAAACCTTAATAGAGAGACGTCAGTCTTCTTGAACATAGGAAATTATCTTAACAAAACACAGATCTTCTGTCCTTTAGGTCAACTTTCTCAGGTAAACCAAATCTTTTATAACCTCAAAAGCAGATTAAAGGTTTAAGAAAGTTATCCTTTTAAGAAAGAAAGCCAAATTCTAATTTTTGTACCAGTTTACTTTTTCATGTCAAACCTTACTTAATTAAATTTCTTTTAATCTTAGCCAACTTGATCATGTATAGAACTCCTCAGGGTTTTACTTTCACTAACCTTTTGTCACTTTCTTTTCCATTTAGAATTTGTCCCATGCTCTTCTTTTTTTCCTCCTAGTACTTTAGGACAAATTTATCTTTCTTAACCCAACAAACAAAAATATTTCCATTTTTTTACCTTCTTTACTGAAAACTTACATCTTACTCTGAATACAAATATATTTTCCTTATTAATTTCTAGTAGCTTTAATCACATATTAGAATTATTAACTTTTAGAAACCTTAATTTTTAGTGAAAATTAAGAAGTAAGCAATTATAAACTTTCTTTAGCATTTTGTGGCTTGGCAAATTTATAAACACTTTTCATAATTTCTAAAAACATGTTACTCCATAATACAATCTTTTAATAAAATATAAGCCATGTTTACTAATACACTTAGACACCTTTTAGTTTTTCTGTAATAAGCCAAAAGTAGGTAAACCTACATTTAATAATTAATGTCCAATACTCTATCTTATTTAAAGATGATCAAGATATTTAATGGATACTTATCATTTAAATTAACCTAGCAAAACTTCAAAGTTTCAAGATACCAAAGACATTTTGGAAGCTATTTTAAGTACATGCACCATAACACATAATTGTTGTTAAAAGTTCACCCAACACTCATCTTTTTAAAATCTATTAATTTCTTGTTCCCAATAATTCTTTAGATTGCCTATAAAGACTTGATGAGACATTAGACAAAATTAACCATCCTTGTAAGTTATTATTTTTGTTAACCAGTTTTGTGAGGGATAACATCAGCTTATTTGACCAGTAAACATAGAATAAAGGCTGCATGTCTGTGTCATATCCATGTCAGCTCTGAGAACATGCCTGATTTAATCAAACCAACAAACTTAAACAAGCTTTCATTTACCAAAGACTATTTCATATCAGGTTAACTTGAAAGACATTTGGGTTAGTTGCATTAAAACAAGAAATTTTGTAAGTGCTTACTTTGAGTCAATTGAATAGAGCTCTATAGAAATCGTACCAGCAGGATGTAAAATGCCACACATTTATAACATAAATATATATACACACACACAAACAACAGACAGATACCTTAGATTTCTGGGCTAATGTGGCTCATAGCAGACCACGGCAACAAAAACATGTTTTCCTAGTTTTTTTTTCTCTTTCTTTCTTTCTTTTTGGCTTAGGAATCTAGCTTGGGAATATCCTCCTTTGTGAAGCAATTGCAGTCACAGTATGAAGCCAACTGGTGTTCAGAGGAGAGGCTGTCCATTCGGGAACTGATCAGGCTTTTTTAGAAGCTCTATTTCCCACTTTTATTTCAATTTTGTTTTGCTATCAAGTTCAAACAACTTCTAAAGACAGTATAATGGGTCAGAAAATGTTCTGCTTATGAGCATTACTCCCTAGAGAAAGGTCATAAATGCTCTCTGATGCCTCAGTTTCTCCCTCTGGCAGTCTAAAACTGCAGTGGGGGCTCAGAGTGTGGGTGACCAGCTTCCCTGGATGAGCCATAATTAATTAACATGAATGAGAGTGGAGTTCCCTATGGGACCACTACACGTCACCAGGATTGATCCTCTGACATTCCCACTGAAGTCCTCAGTTGCCTGAGAACACCTTTGTGGCTGGGAGGAGAGTGTCCCTTTTCTTCAGAGCTGAACACACGCAGTCTCTCATTTCTCCATCAAGCAGTTTGTTCAGACTTTATAAACACAAGTCTTTCCAATTTAAAGCCAAATTTAAAAGGTCAGCCTGTCTCATTCACTCCAAAGTTCCCCCTGGGCTCCCTGGCCTAGGAAATGCCCCCTAGGTTTCTGTTTCCTAGGAATTCCCCCTAGATTCCTCTTACCTAGGGTGTGTACCAGTACCCCCTTAAGACACCTAGTCTTAAGGTTTGAAACCGTTAATATGAACTCTTAGACCATCAACTTAAAATAAGGAGGTCTGGGTTTCAAGATAACTCACCAGGGTCACCTGAAGAATGCAGTGATGGTGGGGGGAGGGAGTCTCAATGGGCCCCTATTGGTACCAAATGCCAGTTCAGTGTAGATTCCAGGTGGTTTCCGGTGGCTTTCCCTGAAATCCTGCCACAACTACGCCAAGAAATGTTGATGCAAATGATCCATAACCAATCTATAAATGAAAATTGGGGTGAGTTTATTCTGAGCCAAATGTAAGGACCATATAGCCCAGGGCCTTGTTTCCTCAGGGAAGGAAGGGCACCAAAGAAGTGGGGTGTACAGAGTGGTTAGATACCCTCAGAAAGCATGTTTCACATGTGATTGAAGTGTCCCTTTTACAGTAGTCATGAGACTGCTCTGTTGGCACAACGATTGATAAACAGCAGGTAGTAGGTCTGCTGTCTCAGTGGACACAGCAGGGTAGCAGGTCTGTTGTCTCGAGCTGGTTAGTCACAGGTGAGCACAGCAATCAATTCCTAGCCTAGGGAGAGATGCTTATCCTTAAGGAAATGCCAATGTGGGGGAAGTTGCCCCTTTATCTTAAGGGCATTTGTTCTTGTCTTTGGGACGTAGCAAATGCTTAGAGCAGATATACAGTGAATGCTCAATGACCATGTCAGCCCCTTTTGGAAAAACGAAGTCAGGCCGAACTAGGTTTACACCAAATGGCTTCCTCATATACTCCAATAGCTTCCTCATATACTCCAATATATTCTATTGTTGCCATTTTTATTTCTCAGGTTGCTTGAGCTTTTGGTGTCATATTTAAAGAAACCACTGTGGGAGGGTGAAATGGGTAAAGGAGGTCAATTATATGGTGATGGATGGGAAGTACACTTTTGGTGGTGAGCACACTGTAGTACAGACAGATGTTGAAGTCTAATGTTGTACACCTGAAACCTATATAATGTTATAAACCAATGTTACCTCAATAAAAATAAAAAATAAGTGAAAGAAAAAAGAAAGAAACCATTGCCTAATCCTCGGTCATGAAGATTGGCTCCTACGTTTTCTTCTAAGAGTCTGTTGGGAGTTTAGCTAAACTACTCCATAGCATTGCTGCCTCAGCATCCATTTT
The DNA here is from genome assembly GCF_021613505.1 of Equus quagga. Taxonomy (NCBI): domain Eukaryota; kingdom Metazoa; phylum Chordata; class Mammalia; order Perissodactyla; family Equidae; genus Equus; species Equus quagga. Next base: position 82,270,128 of record NC_060281.1, read on the forward strand.
GTGTGGCCTAGTGGCCTGCAGGGGCCTTGAAGTGACACCAGCCCCTCCTGAGAGTGCACGCCCTAGATAACCACTGACAGTCAGAATACATGTCAGTTCCTGATATGACTCCCACAACTGCGCTTGTGAGAAGCACTCTCCCCGCCTTCCAGGGCCTTCCCCCTGTGTGCCCCTTAGATAAGACCTCCAGGAAGCTTACCAAACCTCTTTTTGGTTTGAATTACAAGTCCAGCCTTAGCCTGGGGACCCCAAGCACTCTGCCTGTGGACTCCAAGAAAGGTCTATGTCCCAGGTCCTGCCCTGCTCTCTGCCTGCACTCTGCCTTAACCTCCTGGTGTGGCCACTCGGGCTGTGCTGTGCACTTTCTCCAGGATCCGTGAGTAACAAACTTCTCTATTTCAATTCCTTTGTGGTCTTTTGTTGAATAGACACTGACCATCCAATACCCCTGGGGCTCTACTTAACGAATGTTAATTTAACAAAGTCACAGCACCTTGTGCAGGCATACCTCATTTTGTTGCACTTTGCAAATATTGCATTTTCTACAAATTGAAGGTGCAGGGGAAGAGGAAGAATCACCCCTCCTTCCCCTTCTGATTCTTATGGCAGGTCATAGAATTAAAGATGACACAAGGCAGGTTAGCACAAGGAAATTAAACAAGGGTTAATATGTCTACATGAGGAATTCACATAAGCATGAAGAATTTCAAAACAGTCAAGCAAAATTAGGCATATATGTCCTTCTGGACTAAGGAGAGGGAGCTAGAGGTCTGAGACTTCAAAGGGGGAGATGGCGATTTATAGGAAGACGGAAAGAGTTCATATGGGGTAAGCAAATGTTTGCATTGTTCCATCTATAGACAATGAGACCAGAAATAAGTCTTTTGAAATAATGGCCCTTCCTAGATGACTTCCTGCCTATCACACCCAGAATTGTCTATGGTAAGAGCTCCTTCCTGGGACAGACCCTATGTCCAGGTGGTTAAGTTCATGCACTCTGCTTTAGGGGCCCAGGGTTTTGCAGCTTCAGATCCTGGGCAAGGACCCATCACCACTCATTAAGCCATGCTGAGGTGGCATCCCACATAGCAGAGCCAGAAGGACCTACAACTAGAATATACAACTATGTTCTGGGGGGCTTTGGGGAGAAGAAGAAAAAAAGGAAGATTAGCAACAGATGTTAGCTCAGGTGCCAATCTTTAAAAAAAAAAAAAAAAGAGTTCTTTTCTAGGACAGACCCTTCTATCTTGAATTCTTTTAGGAAATTTGGAGGAAGGTCAAAAGTTCTTCCAGCGTCTTCTAAGCCTTGATTGTCTTCAGTCCAAAATAATCCGCATACCAGAGTGGCACATCTTGGGGTAGCCCGCCATGAACCCATCAGTTCACTCCTTTGAGTGTTCCCTGGAAGGAACACTGAAAGCTGAGCTGGTGACTGTGGAGAGAGAAAATGAGTTAGTAGCCGAGTGGTAAGAAATCTGCAAAGGGAGAAAAGAACATGGATTAGAATGAGGATGAACAACCAGAAAGGAAGGGATTGGAGCCCATCTCCTCACACCACATTAAACCAGATCCCGATCCTAGGAGTAAGTCAGTCCAATAAAATGGGTGAGCTTCATTCATCTGATGGAAAATGCGAATGTTCTCTTTCGATCGATGTAAGTTAGATACTATTTGCCCTGTTTATTTACATAAAAGTGACATTCTTCACTGATGATTGCAGAAGCTCCTCCTTGCTGGGCAGTCAGAGTGTCCAGACCAGGTTGATTTTATAGGACCACAGAGGCTAGGCTGTTAATCTCTAACTGGAGTATTTTCAAAGTTTGCATGGTGGTGTTGAACACTTGATCTGCTACCATGGAGAGATTCAAGATTGCCTTTTGCAACTTGTAATTTTCAAAGCTGGGCAATAAGACTACAGATGCTGAAAAGAACTTGGAGTTGTGATGCACAAGCATATTTTCTTCCATTTCTCAGCACATTTATGTGGCACAATCTTATAAACAAAGGAACCCAAGTTTGCAAGTTGGCTGGCATTTAGGGTGGAGTATCTGGTGACAGAAAGGGCCAGGTATCCAAGTCCACACTGTCCTGACCACATAGGTGGGAACCCTTTCCACACTTTCTTGCCATATAAAATAAAATGACCAGTGTTGTTTACAGAGAAGATTAGAACTGAAAATATAGTTGCCAGGGTCTGGAGTATTCCATGAGCTTTGCCACTGGTACTGTTAGTGCCTAAACTTCTCCATTTTCCATGTGCTCCTGTCAATCTGAGAGCAGAACAGATGCAGAACAGCTGGTACAGGAGGCCTGCAGTGTGATTTGGCAGCTATAAAGCCTGGTCCTGTCGCCTGACCATGTGAGTCCAGAGTTTGGATCCACCCATATGTAGTTTGTGGTAGGGGGCAGCTTAACCATGTGGGTGCCTGCAATACCCCAAGTTGGACAAGGGTGGCTTGTAAACCATCCAGAACATTTGGTGATTTGGCAAATGTTTGTGCCAAAGGGAGTGGTGTTAGAGTCACTTACAATTTCCTTGAGAGGTTTGAAGATGTCACCTGTGGAATCAAACCGCAGAGTTTGATTGCAATGCTGTCCTTGTATGCCACCCAGGAATGCTGCAGTGTCATGTTTACCTTCAATGCAAAGGGAAATATTTTCACCTGTTGTCTTTATCTTGGCAATGAACAGTCTTGGAGCTTCTGTAGAGCTTTTCTGGGGCCCAAGTGACTCACTAGGAGAAGAGGTAGAGTGAGGTCCTTGTCGTGGACACCATACCCCGTCATTCATTCATCTTCTATACTTAGTCCAACAAGTTTTTACATCAGCAGGAACAGAGACTAGTTTAGGTTCTTTTGTGCTCTCCAGCTGTCAATATAACCAACAGTCAGATTGATTAGTTAGCGTGGCCAGAGTTTGGTAAACTGGGATAAGGGGGTGTTTGTTCTGTGCTGGTCCTATTGAGAAAGGGAGGGTTAGTAAGAGCAAGACACTGATTGGAAAAGAGCCCATAGTGGAAACTTAGAGAGGGGAGGAGGACAGATAGAGACCAGCAGTCTCAGTCAGCTTTCTGATAAATGATGAAAAGGAATATGTATGTTCGTTAATAGGAAAAGGGTTGTTTGTGTGTGTGTGTGTGTGTGTGTGTGTGTGTATGTATTTAGGGGAATTTTAAAAGCAAGGGTGGAAAAGAAGTGAAAGTGAGGTTTCTTGATCCATGATTTTGGGAAAAGCTGTCTATTTCATGAGGCCAGCTGCTTCTGGGACCTGAGAATTGGCCCTGGACATCTTTAGTTTAAGGTGACCTGTGGGTACTGTCTCCTAGCTGCCTTGAGAGTCGTGTCCTGAGTCTATTTTGGTGTGGCTTGCATGGATCCAGGGAGATTTTCCTTTATTTTGATGGTAGTGTAGGTGGTCAGTAGGACTTCATAGGGTCCTTCCCAGTGCACTTTTTCTTCTAAAGACCTGGATGTACACCCAATCCCCTGGTCCAAAGGGATGGCAAGTTTTTTCAGAAGGTAAGGGCCATGCTTCTTTTACCTATGGACCATGTGCTTCAAGTATACTGTTTAATTTTTGTCTATAGCTAATCATAGCATCAAATTTGTTCACTAAATTCCCCACAGTATTCACATAATCCAAGAATGGAAGGTTTAGAGATGCCAGTAGCCCTCAGGCGTCTAAACACTATTTCAAAAAGAGTCAATCCATGTCTCCTATTTGGAGTATTCTGGGAGCTTATGGCCATTTGGTCCAGTTTCTTGACAGAACTTTCCTAAAGTCCTTTTCATGTCTAGATTTTTATGTTCCACTTGTCCTGATGATTGAGGATGATGTGGGGTATGAAATTTTAGTGAGTACACCAGAGCTTCTGCACACAAGTCATTTATCTCTGCTGTAAAATGAGTTCCTGGGTCTGATTCAATCCATAAAGGAGTCCAAATCAAGGAACAGCTTCAGTCATTAATTTCTTTACCACAGTTGTGGCCTCTGCATGTCTAGTTGGATAGCATTCAATGCATCCCCTAACCATGCAGACGATAACCAAACAGTGAGAAGAGCCTAAAGCTAGGGGCAAGGCTATAAGGTACATTTGGAGTGCTGCAAAGGGCAGTGTGGACCTGGGAGGACTTCCTGGGTCACACTGATTTCTCCCAAAAACTTGGTGAGATTTGCAAATAGTGCACTTGGAAATAATTGTGTTAGAAATTTTGTGGATGACAGGGAAAACCAATTATCTTTTAGTTCCTTAACTATCCCCCGTATGCACATACGTCCCATTTGCTGGGAGATAAGTACAAGCCAAAAAGTCAAAGGAAAAGGAGCTACAGGAAGTCCTTTGGCCCAGTGTCTAACCCATCTGATCATTGTTTGGTGCCATGTTGTATCCTATGGTCTTTTTCGGATTGTGGGACATTTGCCTGATAGTTAATAACATCAGTCAGGGATGAAGACAGTTTTAAAAATTTGGTGGAGAAAGGACAAGGGGGTCCACGGTGGGTTGCGTATTTAGCAGTTCTGCCAGCCTGTCATTTCCCAAAGATATGACATCAGTCTCCTGAGTGTGGGCTGAACAAGGAACAATGACAATTTGAGAAAAGAGGCTAATAGCTCATAATAGTGGAGCAATGAAGCCACCATTCGCAATAGGAGTTCCTGCAGAAGTGAAGAATCCACGGGATTTCCAAATTGTGCCAACGGCATGGCAGACTCAAAAAGCACATCTGGTGTCAGTGTAAAGAGTGGCAGTTTCCCCTTTTCTCGTGCGCAGGCTCTAGTAAGAGCTATGAGTTCAGCAACTTGGGCTGATTTCACAGTGGGCAAAGAATAAGCTTCTAGCATTTCGTGTGGGGAACCTGTGGCATAGCCAGTTATGTTTCCCCAGAAATTCCTTTTACAGGAGCCATCACAAGACAGAAGTAAGTCTGGACTGTCTAAAGGGATGTCCGAGAAATCCTCTCATAGATCTGAAACCATTTCTATGTTGGAGGGCAATCATGTGGAATGGAGTGGGGCTCTCCATCACCAGGGAGGGGTAATAAGGTGGCTGGATTCACAGTGTTACAAGGATGTAAGATGATGGAAGCGTTAGTTAAAAGAGCCTGCTCATGGTGGTCTGTGGCCCTGTAGAGAGGTGCTGTGTCTATGAACTTGCAAAATAGCAGACACAGAATGGGGAACAGAGAGATGAAGGGGAGAGCCTAATGTTAGAGTACTGGCTTTGTCAATCAAGGTGGCAGCTGTGGCCACCACACATAAGCAATGGGGCGTACCTGATGCCACAGGGTGTAGTTGGCATGAGCAATATGTTGTAAGACATATCTGAGAGGCAAAAGACTGTTCTAGAATGCCTGCATCAATTCCACTATTTTCATGGCAGTATAGATGAAAAGGTTTGTCGAAAGTAGGTAAGCCAAGAGCCAGGAAGTGTAGAAAAAGCTAAGTTTAAGGCTTCAGAGGAGCTTAATAGCTCTGAAGGCCGGGAAATAGGCTCTGTGTGCCAAATGGGGTGATATCTTAGAGAAGAGCATCCAGAGGGTTAGCAAGGGCTACAGAAACAGGAATCCACTGGGGCCGTAACCAGCTGCCCCTAGACGTTTACGTAGTTATTTCTTCTTAGGGGGAGAGGGATGGACAAAATGGAGTCAGGGTGTTTGGGGGGAGCTTTTGAATGCCTTGAGATATCTCGTGTCCAGGGGTTACCAGTCATTTTCACTCACTGAAGTTTCGATCTGGAGGCTTTATGGCCTCGAGCAGCTCGTGCCTTCAGGAGAATGAGGGGTCTGTAAGAGCTCCATGTTTAGTTTGATTACACAGCAGAAGATCATCCACATAGTGAACAGGAGTGGAGCCTTGAGTAAAGGCTACAGAATCCAAGTCAGCTGTAAGGATTTGGGAACATATTGAAAGGGACTCACAGTATCCCTGAGGTAGGTGAGTCCATGTGAATTGCTTCTCTTTCAATGTAAATGCAAAAAGAACTTGTGAGTCAGGGTGCAAAGGGATTGGAAAGAAAGCTGAGCAAGGGTCATCTGCTGTCACCCAGGCTGCATCAACAGGGACTGAAGTCAGGATGACAGCTGGATCAGGGACAAATGATGCTGAGGAATTACAAAAGACTTTATGGCTCTGAGGTCTTGTACAAATCTATAGATTTGGTTCCCATCTGATTCAAACTTGCCTTCTCTTTCCACTGGCAGGATTGGAGTATTACAGGGTAAGGAAGTAAAATCTAGTACACTCTGTGCAAAAGGGAGTCTGTTATAGATTCAATTCCTCACTCTCCTTCTCTAGAGAGCGGGTATTGGGCTACTGATGGACATGGTTCTTTTTTTTTCCAAGTAATGTGCATGGGTTCTGCACTGATTAACAGTCCTACTTCATTTGCATATGTAGCTCAAAGACTAATGGGGACATCTTTTAAAGACTCATGCTCTTCAGAAGAATTTAAATCAGGATGAGTTTCTAGCCAGGAAAGTAGGAGACTTGGAGTGTGGTCTGAGGTCAAGGAGATAAAAATGCCTTTCTCATTACAGTTTCTAGTGGCATTAAATTTCCATAAATCTTTGCCAAAAAGGTTTGCTGGTGAACAGTGGGAGACTAGAAAGGCATGATAAGTGTAAAGCGGGGCCTAAAGATGTTGGAGTGGGCTGAGATATGGACCATGAAACAGGCGGCCCAGAGACTCCAACAGCTTAAATAGGAGTCAAAACATCAACATTAAGAGGAGTTTGGAAGAATTTGATTCTGACTCTCATGGATGACTTTGAGGGGTTCAAGACTTCAGTGGACAATTAACTGCAGATGTGGTGGAAATGGCAAGAGAACTAGAATTAAAAGTGGAACCTGAAGAGGTGGCTGAATTGCTGCAATGCCATGATTAAACTTTAATGGATGAGGGTTTGCTTCTTATGGATGAGCACAGAAAGTGACTTTTTCAGATGGAAAGTACTCCTGGTGAAGATGCTGGGAAGACTGTTGAAATGACACCAAAGGATTTAGAATATTATATAAACTTAGTTGATAAAGCAGTGACAGGATTTAAGAGGACTGACAGCAATTTTGAAAGAAGTGGTACAGTAGAGGGTAAAATGCTATCAAACAGCATCGCAGGCTACAGAGAAATGGGGAAAGGAAGAGTCCATCAATGTGGCAAACTTCATTGTTGTCTTGTTTTAATAAATTGTCACAGCCACCCCAGCCTTCAGCAATCACCACCCTGCTCAATCAGCAGCCATCAACGAAGCAAGACCCTCCCCCAGTAAAAAGATTACAACTTGCTGAAGGCTTAGATGATGGTTAGCATTTTTTAGCAATAAAGTATTTTTTAATTAATGTATGTACAGGTTTTTTAGTTAAAATGCTATTGCACACTTAATAGAGTACACTATAGTTTAAACATAACTTATATGCACAAAAAATTCATCTGACTCACTTTATTTGACATTCATTTTATTGCAGTGGCAAGGAACTGAACCCGCAATATCTTCAAGGTATGTCTGTATACTTTCGCTTATGAGATCTAGCTCTCTGATCTATTTTGAGGTAATTTTTGTGAGTGTTGTGAGGTAGGAGTCTGACTTCATTCATTTGTGTGTGGATATCCAGGTGTTGCAAAGCACAGTGTGCTGAAGACTATTGTTTCCCTCACTGAGTTGTTTTGGAACTTTTTGTCAAAAATTAATTGGCCATCAAGAGAACGGGAAGACAAGGTATAGACTGGGAAAAAATATTTGTAAAGACGTATCTGACAAAGGATTGTTATCCAAAATATTCAAAGAACTCTTAAAAAACAACAGTAAGAGAACAAAGAACTCAATTAAAAATGGGCAAAAGATCTGAACAGACACCTCACCAAAGAAGACATTGAGTTGGCAAATAAGCCTATGAAAAGATGCCTCACATCATACGTGATTAGGGAATTGCAAACTAAAACAGCACTGAGACACCACTCCACACCTGTTGGAATGGCAAAAGTCCAAAACACTGACAACACCAAATATTGCTGAGGATGCTGAGCAACAGGAATGCTCATTCAGTGCTGGTGGGAATGCAATATGGCACAGCCATTTTGGAAGACACTTTGCAGTTTCTTACAAAACTAAACATACTTTTACCATATGTTTCAACAACCACACCCCTTGGTATTTACCCAAATGAGTTGAAAACTTATGTCCACACAAAAACCCACACATGGATGTTTACAGCAGCTTTATGCATTATTGCCAAAACGTGGAAGCAACCAAGATGTCCTTCAGTAGGTGAATGGATAAATAAACTGTGGTCCATCCAGACAAGAATTTTGCTCAGCACTAAAAAGAAATGATTTAAGGCCAACTGGGTGACTTAGTGGTTAAGTTTGCACACTCCACTTCTGTGGCCTGGAGTTCATGGGTTTGGATAACAGGCACTCATCAAGCCATGCTGTGGTAGCATTCCACATACAAAATAGAGGAAGACTGGTACAGATGTTAGCTCAGCAACAATCTTCCTCATGCAAAAAGAGGAAGATTGGCAACAGATGTTAGCTCAGGGCCAAACTTCCTCACCAAAAAAAAAAAAAAAAAAGTATAGAAAAATAAATAAAAGGTTAAAAATAAAAAGAAATGAGCTATCAAGCCATGAGTAGACATAAGACAACCTTAAATGCATATTCCTAAGTGAAAAAGGCCAATCTGAAAAGGCTACATACTGTCTGATTCAATTCCAACTATGACGTTCTGGAAAGGCAAAACTGTGGAGATGGAAAAAGATCAGTGGTTCCAAGAGGTTAGTGGGGAGGGAGGGATGAGTAAGTGAAGCACAGAGGATTTTTAGGGCTTACCCTAATAGTATATACATGTCACTATACATTTGTCAAAACCCATGGAATGTACAACACCAAGAGTGAGCCCCAATGGAAACTATGGGCTTTAGGTGAGGTGTCAATGTAGGCTCCTAAATTATAACAAATGTACCAATCTTCTGGGGGACATTGATAGTGGGGGAGGCTATGCCTGTGCAGGGGCTGGGGTATATGGGAACTCCAGCTTCTGCTCAATTTTGTTGTGAACCTAAAACTGCCCTTAAAAATAAAGTCTGTTTTTTAAAAAATCAACTGGCCATAAATGTAAATTGGCAATAAATTTTTAAAAATTAATTGCCCATAGTTTTGGACTCTCAGTTCTATTCCATTGATCTATATGTCTGTCCGTATGTCAGTAACTCACTGTCCTGATTACTATAGCTTTGTAGTGAGTTTAGAAATCAGAAGTATAAGTCCTCCAACTTGTTCTTTGTCAAAATTGTTTGGGCTATTCAGGGTCCCTTGAGTCTCCACATGAATTTTAGGATGAGCTTGATAATTTCTGCAAAATAGGCACTTGGGATTGTGACAGGGATTGCACTGAATCTGCTGACCGATTTGGAGAGTATTGCCATCTTGATAATGTTAAGTTTTCCAGTCCATGAATGTGGGATGTGTTTCCACTTATTTAGATCTTGTTTAATTTTTTCAATGATGTTTACTAGTTTTCAGTGTACAACTTTTGCATTTCTTTTGTTAAATTTATTCTAAGTTTGTTTATACGTGAACTTATTCTTTTTGATCCTTTGCAGGCGGAATTGTTTTCTTTATTTCTATAGTTCATTGCTACTCTTTAGAAATACAATTGATTTTGTGTGTGTGTGAGGAAGATTGGCCCTGAGCTAACACCTGTGCCAATCTTCCTCTGTTTTATGTGGGACGCTGCCACAGTGTGGCTCAATGAGCAGTGCTACATCCACACTGGGATCCTAACCTGCGAACCATTGGCTGCAGAAGCGGAGTGCGTGAACCTAACCACTACGCCACTGGGTGAGCCCCTACAATTTGTTTTTGTGTATTGACCTTATATCCTGCACCTTTCCTGAACTTTTATTTTGTGTGGATATTTTTTGTGTGGATTCCTTGGGATTTTCTCTCCATAAGATCGTGTCATCTGTGCTAGAGGTCATCGTACTTCTTCTTTTCCAATCTGGATTCCTTTGATTTCATGCTCTCACCTAATTGCCATGGCCAGAGCCTCCAGTGAAAGGTTGAGGACAAGTGGTGAGACGACATCCCGAGGTTGTTCCCGATCAGAGGGAAAGCTTTCAGTCTCTCACCACTGAGCACAGCAGCCGAGGGTTTTCCTAGATGGTCTTCATCAGTTTGAGGGCAGTCCCTTCTACTCCAGCTTTGCTGACTGTTTTTTTCTGTGTCTGTTGAGATGATCCTGTGGTATTTGTCCTTTATTCTGTTAGTATGGCATACTACATTGATTGATTTTCAGATGCTAAATCAATCTTGCATTCCTGGGATAAATCCTGCTTGGTCCTCTTTATATGTCACTGGCTTTGATTTGCTGGTAACCAGTTGAGCAATTCTGTGTCTATATTCATAAAAGATATTGGTCTGCAGATTTCTTTCCTTGTGATGTCTTTTCTGGGTTTGGTGTCAGGGGGATCCTGGCTTTGTAGGATGAGGTGGGAAGTGTTCTCTCTTCTTCTTGTATTTTTTGGCGCTTTCTCTTCATGGTGTTTGTCTGTGTAACGGGCTTGCTCAGTGGGGTCCAGCCGTTGGCCCAGCCATATCCCTGGAAGTTGACATTTTACTGCGTCAACCATGCTTGGCCATGAATATTCTTTGGATGTTGGTGCCTGTGAAGGGGTGTGTGGTGAAAGCCCTTCTCTGCATAGATAAAGTCAGTGCTCTGAAAGCCTGCACACCAGCTCTCAGATTGTCATCAACAAGACCCTGGCAGAGCTTCTGTTATAAAACTGTCCAAGCCTCTTGGTTGGAAATGGATTTTTCTGGATTTTTGTGAAGGCGTTTCAGAACAAGGAACATCTTGTGTGAGTGAGGAATGGGAGCGAGGTACAGGAGATGTCATCCCCGCAGGAAGTGGGAGCCCATCTGAGAAGTTCCTCGAGACGATGTCAGCCAAATATCAGAAGGGGGCAAGGGAGCAGGCTAAGGCAGAGCATTCTAAGTGGCACCATCATGTCTGGGAGTCCACCATCCTGTCACCAGCCCACTGAGCCAGACAGCCTGCAGGTGCCCCTAACATCCTATTCCACAAACCACATATAAACCTGAAAACATGGAGAAAGTGCTTGGGGAAAAGGATATCTGTTTTGGTTTTTCTTCAATTGGAAGGATTGTCATCATTTTGCTGTAAACAAGTTTACATGCTGTCACACCAACCTTTCCACTTTGAAAGGAGTGGGAAGAGCAGAAGGACAAAGATCCCTCAGCCCCAGGAATAAATAAGCCTGAGGGGGGCATTGTGATGGTCATGTGATGAGACATGTGTGTCTCCCGTGATGTGAGGACTGGCATGGAGTAGATGCTCAGTGCACAATACTTCTCACAGATATCCACAAGTGGGGAGCTGCCGTTAGGGTCCCCCAGGGTCCCCCAGGGTTGACCGGTGCTCCTGGGCTAGGGGGGCTGCCATTGGTGTCTGAGGGGCCCTAGAGGTGCCCCAAGCTGGAGGGCTGGAGGTCATCCCCGGGAGTCTGCTTGTCTCCTTTCAGGAGATTATCTGAAGCTAGAAGCTGAGAACAGCCAGCATGAGTCCTGCCAACTCACAGAACAGTCCCCAAAGCTGCGCACTCCCTCGTCAACGGATGAGGGTGGCTTACTGCCATCCCGTTGTGCCCAGAGGTCAGGCGCTGCCCAGGGCCTCTCAGCCAGGTTCATACCCTCATCTTACCAGCGTCCTGCCTGATTCCCGCAACCCGCACTCTTCCCAGTGTTGAGCGGGCCTTGATGGTACCCAGCTGGTGGAGTCCATGTGTTGGGATGAGGGATCATGAAGGGTGTCAGCAGCCATGAAAGCAGGTGGACTCCAGATACCCCCCAGACCTGGACCTTAACCTCCACCAGCCTCCCAAGGCCACCTTGGTGACCTGGGCTAGTCAGTTACCTGTTGGTCTGGGCTTCCTCATCTTTGAACCAGGCACAGTAATAGAGCTTCCCTAGACCTGGCAGTCTGGTCTTGACCATGTGATGTATGGGTAGGGTAGGCTGAATGTGTGTTGGACCGCAAGGCAGGACCCATTGCTGGATCTGGTGCCCAGGGGTTAGGGTGGGCCCTGCGTCCAGAGTGGCAGCAGCAGAGACAGCAGGTGAGTCATAGCAAGTCCTGTGTGGTTGGACTCAAGCCAGAGAGGACATGAAGGCTAGGGTACCTGGGGATAGGGGTGCAGTGAAAGTGGTTCTGGCACTGGTGAGGCAGCAGCATGTCAAGGTACAGGGTTGGGACACAGGGTCTTGGCATTAACCACAGGGCCCAGGGTGCCTCCCATTCCCAGCAGGGTGAACTGATAACAGCAGAGCAGCAGGGAGGGGGATGGGGGCATGAACACAGCTATCTGAAGCCAGGTGGCTGCCTGGGCATAGCCCAGGGCCACTGAGTTGCTGCTCTTCCAGGTCCTGGTGGCCTCGCTCAGCTCCTGGGAAACCTTGGGGTTCCACCCTCCTCTGGGATCCCAGAGAACTGGAGCGGTTCCTAGCGGGGCTCCCTGGGGTGCCTCCTCCTCACCCTCAGGGCCCCTCCCAAACACCCAGTCCCTTGCCAGGCAGGCAGGCTGAAGGGATCTCCATGCTTCCCTGTAACCTCCTGCCCTCCCTGCTGGCAGGCCCTCACCCTGCCTCATCCCAGCCCTCCAGCTAGCCAGTTGTTCCAGGCTGGCGTCCCCAGTGCAGGGTCAGAGCATGGACTGAAGGCTGCTCAGGACCTGGCTGGGCAACCTGTCACGCCCCTCTCAACCTCCTAGGTGCCAGCATCTGGCTTGGTGCTCCTCTTAGCCACCCACCATGGCCTGGGGACTGCCCAGCACTGCCAGCCTCACACGCTTCTGCCAGAAGCTGAACCGGCTGAAGCCACTGGAGGAGTCCGCTATGGAGACATCGCTGCAGCGCCACCTGACCACGCTGGACCTGACCCTGCTGGGTGTGGGTGGCATGATGGGCTTCGGCCTCTTCATGCTCATGGGCACTGTGGCCAAAGGAGTAGCTGGCCCTGCGGTGGCTGTGTCCTTCAGCGTGGCTGCCCTGGCCTCCCTGCTTGGAGCCCTATGCTATGCAGAGTTGGCAGCACATGTGCCCTGCAGGGGCTCTGCCTACCTGTTCACCTATGTATCCATGGGCGAGCTGTGGGCCTTCCTTGTTGGCTGGATCTTGCTCTTAGAGTGCCTCATTGGTGGCCCCGCCGTGGCGCACGTCTGGAGCAGCAACCTGGATGCCATCTTCAGCCACCGCATCCGCAGCTTCACCATGGCCCATGTGGGCATCTGGCAGGTGCCCTTCCTGGCCCGATACCCAGACTTCTTAGCTGCTGGAGTCATACTTTTAATCTCTGCATTCATCTCCTGTGGAGTGCGCGTCTCTTCCTGGCTCAACCGCATTTTCTCTGCCATCAGCCTGGTCGTCGTCCTCTTCATCATCATCATGGGGTTTGTCCTGGCCCGCCCACACAACTGGAGTGCTGAGGAGGGTGGCTTTGCGCCCTTTGGCTTCTCCGGCATCATGGATGGCTCTGCCACCTGCTTCTATGCCTTCATGGGCTTGGGTTCCATCACTGCCTCCAGTGAGGAGGCACAGAACCCCAAGCGAGCTGTGCCTATGGCCATCACCATCTCAGTTGTCCTGGTGGCTGGTGCCTACATCCTCGTCTCCACTGTGCTCACCCTCATGGTGCCCTGGCACAGCCTGGACTCTGACTCGGCGCTCGCTGATGCCTTCTACCAGCGGGGCTACGGCTGGGCGGGCTTCATCGTGGCGGCTGGTGCAGTCTGCGGTAAGGGGCCTTTCCGGGCAAGGAGGGAGGGGACAGGGTGGTGGGGCCCTGCCCTAAGCCTCCACAGGAACACATCTCCATCTCGGCCTGTGTTCCCAATTGCATCCTGGGCCTAGGACGGTGCTAATGATTAGACTCTCCACCCAGTCTTGTTGGGAGGGACCTACTCACCGCCCCTCCCAGTCGTACACAAAATGTCAGTTCTGGGCATGTGCTGCCAGGTCCTTTCCTGGTGGAGGGACTCAGCCTTCATCAGATTCTCCAGTGGGTCTGTCACCTAAACTGCGCTGTCCCATTCCTGGGTGGTGAGGGGGAACAGTTCAGCACCCCACATACACTCAGGCTCACTCTGAGAGACCAAACTCAAGCCTGTATTCCCAAGGAGCCACCCATGCCTTAGTCCCCAGCAGTGGCCCGTGGTGGGCCTCTCCACCAAGCTGACCAGTCTCCTACTCTCTGCCACAGCTGTAACCACTGTCCTGTTCAACAGACTCTTTTTCCTGCCACATGTGGTCTATGCCATGGCCACCGACGGGCTCATGTTCCAGGTGTTTGCCCATGTGCACCCCCGGACACAGGTGCCAGTGGTGAGCATCCTGGTGTTCGGGGTCCTCATGGCTTTCCTGGTGCTGCTGCTGGACCTTGAGGCGCTGGTCCAGTTCCTGTCCATCGGCATACTGCTGACCTTTACATTTGTGGCCACCAGCATTATCGTGCTACGCTTTCGAAAGGCCCCTCCATCCAATTTGCTCCACCCAGTCAGTCCTGTAGGCAGTGAGCAGGCCTCAGCCCCTGAGCCTAGGCAGCTGCGACCAGCCCTGAGGCCGTACCTTGGCTTCCTGGGTGGGTGCAGACCTGGAGCCGCTGTGGCTTGGGCACTCGGTGTCCTGGTGTCCTCAGCCATCACTCTGGACTGCGTGCTGGTCTTTGGGGACTCGGCGCTGCACCTCCCACCCTGGGGCCACACCCTGCTGCTCCTGCTCAGCTCCATCGTGTTTCTGCTCAGTCTCCTCGTCCTGGGGGCCCACCAGCAACAGCGCCGGCAGGACACCTTTCAGGTACTTCCTCCAGCCAGCACCCCTCACTCTCAGCCCAGCCAGCTCCCATCGCCCCATCCTCCTCGGCCGTGGCAGGTTGCACTAGGGCTCACGGGGCGGGGGGAGGCCAGTACCTCATCCCCCTCTTTCTGCTTGGTGAGCAGGTGCTTGTCTCTGCAAATTCCCGAGGCAAAGAAAGCCTCTGTGGAGTCCTGAGAAATCAGGCCCCAGGCCAGCAGCCCTTCCCTGCAGCCCAGCAGCCCTGCCCTTGCCCCCTCAGGTTCCCATGGTGCCCCTGACTCCAGCCCTGAGCATCCTCCTCAATGTCTTCCTCATGCTGCAGCTGAGCTACGTGACCTGGCTGAGCTTGTCCATCTGGCTGCTGATTGGTGAGTGGGGGCCAGGCTGGGACCCCAGGTGGGCTGCAGGAAGAGGCAAGCAGGGAAGCTGTGCTGGGACCTACCCCTCAGTCTTGTGCCACACTTACAGGACTCGTGGTGTATTTTGGCTACAGCATCTGGCACAGCAAGGAGAACCAGCGGGAGCTGCAGGAGTTGCCTGCCACATACGGCAGCCTGGAGGATCCAGTTCAGGCCTTACAACCCCTCAGCCAGGCCCTGGCCCAGGAGCCTGCTCAAACGGAGCAGGCTGCCAGTCCATGAGGACCACTGGGGGCCAGCCTGCCTTCCTGCACCTCCTCAGCGAGATAGAGGGGCTGGCAGCTCCTTTGATTCAGGGCAGCTTGGGTTTGCATGCCCATCCATGCTAAGGAGCCATCAGAACCTCAGACCTTAGCCCAGGTATCCAACTTTGAGTCTATGGGAGTGGGCCGTGGCCAGCACTGATGTTGTGGACTCTGCCAGCACCTTCCAGTTTATTACCAACTCCAGCTACCTGAGCGGTGGACTATGGCGGACAAGGCAGAGGCCCGCAGCCCCAGGGATCCATAATAATAACTGGTCAGCTAGCCACGTGGCCTGTTGCCATGTCCACTGTGGTGTTCTTTGTGGCACTGAGTCCTCATCTGCCCCCAGGAACCAGACGATATTCCCTAATCCACAGCAAAGATACCAAGGTTGAATAAGAGGGAGGCACCAGCTGTACAACAGCCCTGAGTCAGGGAAATGGCCTGGCCTGGGTCCAGGGGCCCTACCCTCAGGCCAGCTCAGAGGGGACCTACACACACTCCTACACATACCAGGCATAGAGGGGTCCCTGACAGGGTGGGCCCAGGCTCCCTCCCAGGTGTCCATCATGTCCCCTTGGGGGCAGATCCGGAGAGCAGAACCCAGACCACAAGAAGGCTGCCTAGAAAGGGCAGTGGAGTTCATGGGTTCCCTCAGTTTCCCATGGCTTCCAGAGACCAGGGCATGTGCCTGAGGCCCGGGGATTTGGAGGCCCACCTGCCCTGGTACATGCATCTCTCAGGCACAGGCCCACACGGCTCCCCTGGGGGCGCACAGTCACGTGCAGACTGAGGCAACAGCTGTTTCCAAGCTCAGGGTCCGCAGCTCCAGCTGCCTCTCTCCCTGTGGCCCCCTCAGGGCTTTGGGATGAAGTCTCGGGATGGGACACACATGTGCAGGTGGGTGCACGAGTGCCTTGGCCCCCCACTCATGGCTTTGGGGCCCTGTCCTTGGGGTCCCCAGGCCAACCCTGCACCCCTACTGGTCTCTCCAAGGCCATGTTACATCTACCATAGACGCCTCTGACTCCCTGTTCCCGCCTGTGAGGACCACACAGGAGGCTGCTGGCTCTGGCAGCTTTACTCCTTGACTCTCTGCGGCCTTGACATCAGCCTTCTCTGGGCCCCAAAGACAACCAGGGACACGTGACCCCGCTCCAGTAACCAGGCCTCAGGGCCATGATTTCTCACCCTGGCCCATCTGAACTTGCCTCCCAAGGACACTGCTCTGGTGATTGAGGGCAGCAGGGATCCCCAAGGCTTGGCTGGGGCTCTAGGTTCCAGATGATTCCAGATGCTGCCCAGCCTGAGCCCCAGCCCTGGGCCTCCCCAACCTAGCCTATTTCACTCCACCAGCAAGCTGCCAGCATGCCCTGGTCACCAGGGACCCATGAGAAGGCAGCCCCTTGCCTCCCTGGGGTGGGTACCCCCCCAAACCCTGCCCCTCCCTGGGACCAAGAGAGGGCTGGATTCCTGCAGCCCCGTCCCTCCCCTCCTGACCGAGGGCCAGGGGGTGTGGGGAAATTCTCAGGCCCCTAGGACGACGGAAGAGCCAGAACCAGGCCAGCCTCCTGGGAGCTTCCATGTGCTCTGTTAAGGACAGTCTCTTCAACCCCTGGGCTGCACCTGGGGTCTTGGTCAGAGCATGATCCTATGTGCAGTTGCCTCAGGTTATGGTGGGCAGCTGGCCAGACATTCTCTGGTGTGACCTTGGGTAGCAGTGACATATGTGTCCAGATATACAGTCTCCCCGCGCTATGGCTCCCTGCAGCCCAGTGAGCAGGATCTTGGGCTGGGGGTCACCGAGGAGACAGACAGAAGGTCCCAAAGGATCCCAGTGCCCACCAACTCAGCCCATCCACCTTCCTCCCAACCACCAGCCCCCAACAGCCCAAGGGCTCCACCAGGAAGGGGCTGGTGTTCACAAGCTGTGTGGTTATGGGCCCGAAGGTGCCTGTGCCCTTGCCTGGGGTTCGAGGGGGTCGGATCATCATCCACTGCACTCCTCATTCCATGGATGAGGCCCAGAGCTGGGAGGGGACCTGCCCTAGGACCCCAGCACCAGAGGAGCTGAGACAGCTCCTCTTGTCAGGCTGCTTTCTCTCCTGCCTTGGACTCTGGCTGCACAGAACCAAACTTCCGTGTCTGAGAGGCCTGGGCTGAGCCGCTCTGTCTGTGGCTGTCACCCCCTCCTATCCCTCACCCCTGTCCACCTCCACCCACCCTGGCCTGGCTCCTACCCCCCCAGTGAGGAGAGTGTTGAAGCAGACCCCATAGAGCTAGAGCAGGCTCCGGGCCTCCGCGCCTGAGGCCTCCCCCAGTGAGTGGCTGTCCTGGGGGCAGGAGAGTCTTGTGGTCTGCTCTGCCCACTCCTGGGCTGGTCTGGCCCTCATAGGCTCCATCTTACTCATCCATTGACTCCATCCACCCACAGCCTAGTCCTGGGTCTCAGCCCTATGTCACTGCTGTGGACACAGGGGACAAGCAAGCTGGGACCTGCCTCTCAGAAGCTCCCTGCCTGCTGAGGGGATGGGGACAGAAGGGTCCCTAAACAGACACTGGCAGTGGGGGAGGAGGGAGGTGGGAGCAGGCCTGGGCTGTGGAGTCCAGAGAGGGGACTCGCTCCCCCCAGGAATCAGGGGCTTCCTGCCAGGAGACTGTCAGGCTGGTTTTCCAGGCATCAGGACAGAGTTCGAGGCAGAGACGTAGGGCGGGGAGAGCACAGAGGGGAGGGGGCAGGGCATGGGCAGGTCCAGCCCCACATGGTTGTGAAGAGCTGGGGAGGTCAGTGAAGCCAGGCCAGGCCGAGCTCAGCAAGCAGTGTCAAGGGGTGTCACCTCCAGGCCTGGGGGCTGTGTGCACATATGTGTGAGGGTGTGGAGGTGACATGCGGGGGCAGAAGGAGGAGGGGCCTGCTTAGGAGACTCAGACATGACATTGCATGCAACGCAAGATCCTTGAGTGCATCCTGGGTCAGAAAACAAAAGATGTGTAACTATTATTGGCACAGCTGGGGCAATATAAATATTAGATCTGCCAATGTTAGATTTCTTGAGTGTGACAAGAGGACAGCAGTCACCTGGGGACAGTCCTCATTCTCAGGACAGCATTGAGAAGGGTCAGTGTCCGAATATCTGCCACTTACTCTCCAAAAGTTTCCTGTGAAATCTAAATATATCCGCTCCCTCTAGAGAGGGGTTGAGAAAGCAGATGGGGCAAAATGGTAAAAAAAGAAAAAAAAAACAAAAAGCAAAACAAAAAACAAATGTAGTGAACCCACATGAAGGCTATATGGGTTTTCACACTAGTAATCTTTGAAGTTTACTATAGATTTTCATAATTTTTTAGATAAAATATTGAGGGAAAAGTAAAAAAGAGAGCCTCCTGTCGTGTGGAGGGAGATGCTGGAGGCAGAGTGGAGGAGGGGCTGGGGTAGTGGTCCCCATGTTCCCTCTGCTCTAAGAAAAAATAGACTGATATATGAAATCGTCCTGCAAAAACATGCTTATTCAATATGATGAATGGTTATTATCAGAAGCTTTAGTGTAACGGAAATTCCTCAGGGTTTGCAGTCTGACAGGCCTGGGACCAAATCCTGATCCATCAACTTTAGATCCTGGATTCTGAATCCGAGATCAACACTAGTCTAGACACAATGTTCTACTTCCTCTTCCTTCCCTGTTATTATTAGTCTCCTCTGCCTGGCCCAGATGCGATCCTCAGCTGTAAGGGAAACACTTCTGAATCCTACAGTCCACATAAAAGCCTTCCCAGGACACAGCCCTGTGTCCATGTGAGAAACGGCTGATCCCTACCAGGAAGGGTCACTGTGAGGGGATGACATGACAGACCCCACAGAAAGGGCCTGTGCAGAGACAGACTCAGTGCTGGTTCTCTTCCCCCAACCTCTCTAGTTTTCAATTTTTATTGAGGAACATTTATGCTGAAAAGTGCACATGGAGTAAGGGCAGGGCCTGGTGAATTTTCACAAACAGCATACACCTACGTAACCAGCCCCTAATCAAGAAATAGAGCCAGCCCCCAGAAGCCCCCTTGTGCCCCTTCCCTTCACTGTTTTAATAGTTTGGGGAGTAATGATGTTGTCATCCATAGGAGAGAAACTGTCCTAAGGAGCTTCTTCAAGGCCCTGTGTGTATAAGTGAAAGAAGTCGGGTTCTCAGAAAGTGACAATGAGCTGCCTGGTCCTGGGTGTCTCCTCAGGACGTCCAGGTGAGCAGAGAGTTTGAGGACCTCACCAGCTCAGTGAAGGTCATTCTTCCAGGGCTTTGCATAAAGATTGCTGTCCGCAGAGTGGAGCACAGAACAGAGTTGCTGGCAGTCTTCAGACCATCCCCACCAGCGTCTGCCCCTAAATGACTGTGGAGTGTGGCTTCCTCATCTTCCATTGGCCACTTCACTTCTACATGGAGAGTTCTGGGCCTCACCATGCCTTGTTACCACTGAGTCTGCCCTGAGTCCCCGTATCAACTAGGGGGTAGTGCTAGGGAACCAGCCTCCATGATGATGCAGACACCTGTACCCTCCTCGGCCCCCATAGTGCCTGCAGTAACCAGGGCCTTCCTCTGCTCTCCCTCATTTATGTAACAGGAACTCATATGATGTGCTGACATTGAGCTGGGCACAGAGTCAAGATTCCCAAAGACCCTGCCCTGGTGACCTCAGGAGACAATGAAAACAAAAGCTGGTGTGCCATTGGCATTCCCACACTCAACTTGTGAGAACCTGACACAACTTTTTTGGAAGGGAATTTGTCCTTATGCACTGAGACCCTTAGAACTGCCTGTGACCTTTGTCCCAATGGTCTGACTAATCTGCTCTACAGAAATAACCAGAGACACAAAAAAAGGTTGATGCCCAGCGATGTTCACTGAAATGCTGTTTATAACACAAAAATTGGAAATAATCTAAATGCCCACTAACAAGGGATGGTTAACTGAGATTTGGAACTCTGCAAACACTAAAGCCAAGTGTTCAAAGAACATTTAAGAATTTGTGAAAATGCACATGATTAATAAACTGGGAAACTTTGGATAAAAGTCACATGGTTTGTCTGGCAGGTCTTCAAAAGGGTAAATATGGAGATGACCATGTGACCCAGCAACTCCACTCCTAGAGAAATAGAAACACATGTCCACTTGTACTCAGATGTTCCTGGCAGTGTTATTCTTGATATCCACAAGGTGCAAATGTCCACCAGCTGATGAAAGGATAAATACTGTGGGACACCTATGCAATGGAATCTGATTTGGCAATAAAGAGGAATGAAATTTGGGGTGATGAAAATGTTCTAAAATTGATTATGGTGGTGGTTGTACACCTCCATGACTACACTAAAAGAAATCAAATTGTGGGCTTTAAATAGGTGATTTGTATCTCAGTATAGATGTTTAGAAGAGTATTGAATGAAGCAGCATGCTACTGCAGGAATGGATCATGTAGCAAGAGGAATGTGTCCTGATACAACATGGATGGACCTTGAAAACATTATGCTGATTGAAAGGAGTGAGTCACAAAAGACCATTTTGTATGATTCTCTTTATCTAAAGTGTCCAGAATAGGCAAATCCTCAGAGACAGGAAGTGGATTCGAGTTTGCCCAGGGCTAGGGGAGATGGAAGGCATTGGCGATTGATAGCTACATGGTCTGGACTTCTTTTGTGGTTGATAAAAATGTTCTAAAATTGATTGTGGTGATGGTCGCACAACTCCGTGAATATACCAAAATCTGTGGGATTGTCCACTACTTTAACAGGGTGAATTGTATGGTATGTGAATTATATCTCAAGAAAGTTGTTACCAAAAAAAATCATATTGTTTGATCCAAATTGTGTACAAAATCATGTATGAATGTACATGAAAATAAAAAGACCAAAAGCACCCCTGGCATGTTGATAATGTTTATCTCTAGGTTGTGGGTTCCTGTATTTTTATTTTGTTTATATTTCTCTGCATTTCCCACACTTTCTACTCTTAAGTATGTGTTACTTTTAGAATCAGAAAAATAAATAGTACTTAAAAACACAACATGATACAAGCTACAATTCATTTATATGCAGTTATATATGTAGTTGGAGCCCTGAGGAAGGAGTGTCCTATAGACTGATATTTTCCCCCAAAACATCATATGTTGAAGCCCTAACTGTCAATGTGAATGTATTTGGAGAGAAGAAGTAATTAAGGTTAAATGAGGCCATAAAGGTGGAGCCCTGACCCACAGTAGAATTAGTATCCTTATCAGAAGAAGCACCAGAAAGCTTGTTCTCTCCCCTCCCCGCATGTGAGGACACAGCAAGATGGCAGCCTTCTGCAAGCCAGGAAGAGAGGCCTCACCAGAAATCAACCCTCCCAGACCTTGATCTGGGACTCCTAGCCTCCAGAACTATGAGATGTTGATGAGGAAACGTCCTCTACAACTCGAGCCGCAGATGTGTATTTGGGCAATTAGAATTGCAACTCAGGAGACACAGATTCAGGCAGAAACCCAAAAGGTGTTGCGAGGAAGACAAAGGAGGCAAGGGTTTATAAAGGCAAAAAGAGAGAAATTACACAGGATGTTTTGCAAAATTTGTGACTGGTGCTGGCAACAACTGTTGCTTCTTGGCTATACGTGATTGGTTGCTAAGGCCGTTTCCAAGGCAGAAAGCTCTTATCCATGGGAGTAAGCACACTTCTTGAGAGAAGGTCAAGATGACAACAACGAAGCACAGTTCAAAAGTGACAATCCCTCTGGGTAGAGATGGGGTGTATGTGCATAAGCCCCATTTCCTTAGTGGCCTCCCAGCTCCATTTCAGAAGCCTTGACGTGTGTTACTCCATTTTGTTGTCACAGTCCATGTTGTCAACGGAAAACATTGTAAATCAACTGTTTTATTTATTGATATTTCCCTCATTGCCAGGAAGGCTCATTCCTGGAAAGTCATGTCCCTCATGGGGAAAAAGCGAGGTGCTCAATCATCAATAGGAGTAACACAGTCAGAGGCTCTGGCTGCATGTGAGCAATAAGGAGGCAGTCAGGAAATAAGTCTTAGGCATGGTCTTTATTTGGGGAAAGTATCAAGTCCTTTTTTTGGACTTTCTAGATTGGTTGATCAGCTCAAGTCGCTGAGCAGTCATTATTCTGGAGGTAGAGACAGACACACAGCATCGAGAAAGGCAAATGTTTAGTAGCTTGAAGGCTCCAAAGATCATGCAAATCAGGACAATAGTTATTAGTATAACTTGGAGCAGATCTGAGTGAGTAGTAGCGTAAGAAGCTTAAATGCAAATTCACATACAAAAATTCCAGTAATAATCATAAACTATATTTGAAGTCCTGGTCTCATCCAAGCCCCTCTGCCTGAAGGAAGCCAGCTGAAAACACTGATAGGGAACCAGAGGGCATCATTGAAAGACATTGGGCAGGAGACATCCTGTGCTATTTTTATAATTTTTCCAAGTTCTAACTCAACTTCACCAGAAGAGTTGATGCAAGTACAGCAGGAGTTGTTGACTATGACACAGATGCCACCCTAGTCTGCTAGGAGATAATTGAGTGCCATTTGATTATCTAGTACAGCCCTTCGGTAGAGATGCCAGGAATCGTTGTTGTTGAGCTAAGGCTAGAGCAGTAGAATTTGCCACTGTGGCTATGGTTAGGAATAAATTTTTTATCAGCAGGTCATTATGGACAATGTCAACGCAAGCAAGAAAGCCTTTGGCAATGGTAATAAATGGAGAGTAGATGGGGTGTAACAAGGGGTCTCCAAGTTTCACTTAGACCTATGAGATTATGGTTGGGTTCCTTCTGTAACAAGAACTTGAAATGGAAAGCTGTAATGTCCTAAAGGCATTATCCTGTCATATGCCAGCTATCTAGAATTCATGAGCCCACAGGTCCTCATCATAATCACATAAAAAGGTGTACCCAAAAGGGGACACATGGAATGCAATGTCTTCTAGTTCTGTATCAGTGTCAGTGGTCAGGAGCACTTGGTAGGTCCTTTCCGTGGGGTTTGAAGGCTGTCTTCCTCTGATGATGCTTCCAGAGTACCCAGTCACCAGGCTCTAGACTGACCAACAGGATCCTTTAAATTGGAATCTGGGCAGGTGTCGTTACCCTGTTGTTGATGGGCTTGAGCATAAGACAGTAGAGACTCACAGTAGCTGGGGATACACAGATAAGACAACAGGGGAGCAGCAGAAGGCTGTGTGCCAGCAGACACTGATCTGCTGGTGACCGTCTCATGGAGTTAGTTCATGTTTCCCAAAGACAGCACAGCAAACAGTCTGCAGGACTGAAGGCAATACCTTAGACCAGGGGATTCCAGTCTTTAGTATACAACAAACCTCAAAGACAGTTAACAGGACTAGAATCTAATATGTACAAAGGTGCAAACATAATTTTTCTCTCCACAATTACACTAAAATTTTTTTGCAAAATTAATCACACTAAACCTAATTTGCTTATATTAAAAACTTGGCCTGATTATTTATACCAGTGAAAATAAGAATACTCACTGAGGGTTTCTGAATTCTGGAGGGCTCAGGTAGGGAGAAAAAAATCAGTGTTTCATCTTTGTTCACAAAGGTATGTGTTACCAAGTTGTTCATAGATTAAGAGAAGAGGTTTCTTTAAATCTGGAAAAACAAAACAATAGAACATCCTCCTCAGCTCATGTAGTCCCAGGTAATTAATACCTGTTCTGCTTGAATGCAGTTTTTCCATTATTTTCTTGATTTGCCTCATGAGTGAGGGTGATAGGGACAGTGATAATCCTAAGAAGTTTGCAGAGTTTTCGTTAAGGTTCCTATGATTGCCCAGTGAAGTGGGTGCCTTTGTCACTGGAGGTTGTGGAAGATTCCCAAGTGGGTAGCACATGTTCTAGCAGTTTCTTTGCCATCATGAGGGCATCAGCTTTGTGGTGAGGGAGAGGCTGTAACCCATCCAGAAAACACATCCAACAAGAACATAGTGATGAGCCATAGGAAGTGGCTGTTGAATGAAGTCCAGCTGCAGGTGCTCAAAGGACCCAAAGGGTGGAATTCTGAAGTCTCTGTGGATAGAAATAGTTTTTCCTATAGTGGGCAAAGGAGTGTAAAAACTGAAAAGTGGGATTTGCTGGAGAGCTGGAAGAGCCCAGTGGCTGTCTTGGGTTTTCCATAGCCCCGACTGTTGAATTTACAGCCATTGTTTAGCTGCCTTCATTTCTCTGCTCCAGGAGCAGACTGTTGCCTTGTTATAAGGACGTCAGGATGACAAAAGTCTGGCAGGGAGGGGCTATTATTTGCAGAGGCAGAATGGACTTCATCCACATATGCCCATCTTTATAGATTCCGTGGTTGCTGCCTTTGCATGAAAGTCAGCTAAGGAGCTTTCCTGATGTTTAGCGTGAGCCTCAATTCTGGTGACAGCATTTTATCCCAGGACGTGTTAGACTCCCAGGAATTTCATGTAATTTCTGGAACTCATAACATATACTTATAAAGAAAGCTTAATGTTGTTTCTTATTTTGCAACGCTTCCCATATAATGTAACATATCAGATAAGCCTAATTAGTTTAATATCCCTCTTTTTATAAGGAGAGAAAACCAATCTTTTGTGATGCTTCAGGGACCCTCTGAAAAATCCCAGTGTGAGCTATAGGTCAAAAAAGACTTCATTTAGAATCTGATTTGGGGGGGGGGGGGTTGACAAAAATATCAAAGAAGGTCTTAAAGTACTTTGCTAAATAGGATCACGGATCATTATGAAACAATATTTAGTTATCCATTTAAACAACATGACAAAAATATTTCAAAGGCAAATACAGAAGGTTACATAGCTGCAAAACCTTAGCTCTCTATAACAAGAAAGGCTCCGCATTTAACATAAAGCACAGGAAATTATTTTGATAAAACATAAAATCCCTGCCTTTTAGCCAGAGTACTCAAAGAAAAGAAAAACCTTTCATCATCTCTTTATCAATAGTAGATTAAAAGCCCAAGAAATCTTATTCTCATAACAAACAGAGGGAGAAAACCAAATTTCAATTTTGCACCAGCTTATTTTTGATATTAAAACTCATTTATTGGGGCTGGCCCAGTGACACAGCAGTTATGTTTGCATGTTCTGCTTCAGCAGCCCTCGGTTCGCCAGTTCGGATCCTGGGTGTGGACCTATGCTCTGCTTGTCAAGCCATGCTGTGGCAGGCACCCCACATATAAAGTAGAGGAAGATAGGCATGGATGTTAGCTCAGGGCCAGTCTTCCTCAGCAAAAAAGAGGAGGATTGGCAGCAAATGTTAGCTCAGGGCTAATCTTCCTCAAAAAAAAAAAATAAAACTTATTTACTTAATTAAATTTATTCCAATTAGCCAGCTCAACCACAAGCAAGACTCTCCTCAGGGTTCCTCTTCCACAAACTTTCTTTTTTACATTCAGAATTTCTCTTTTCTTCTTTTCCACAGCCAGTTTTACTTTAGGACAAGTTTACTTTCTTAACAAAAATATCTGTGTTCCTTACAACTTCTTTTACTGAAAACATGCACTTTCCCACAGCATAAATTTTTTAATGTGGCACAAGACGTTTTTACTCATTGATCCAAACATCTTTTAGTTTTTCTGTAAGAAGCAGCCCAAAGTAGATAATCCTGTATTCAGTAATTAACATTTTCCTGTTTTATCTTTCCTGGAAGTCTGTTTTTATCTTATCTATATATTCAGTGAGCTTTCCATCATTTATTCTCATTTAGCAGAACTAAGGTTTCAAGTTACCAAAAGATGTAGGGAAGCTACACATACAATAAAACATAATTATTGACCTTAAAATTCCTTATTTCATTAACATCTATATAATTCATTTATTCTTAACAATTACAGTTAGATTATTCAGGAAAATTTCATGGCACATTAAAGCAGTTAGCTATCATCTTAAGTTAATTTTTTCTTGCTGACAAATTTTAACAGTGATAACATGAGCTTATTTGATTAATAACCCAGGTAAAATAAATGTTTCTTTCCATTATGGCCAGCGCTGATAACTGTGAAGACATGCCTATTTTAGTTACACCAGAAAATTTAAGCAAG
This sequence comes from Equus quagga, assembly GCF_021613505.1. Lineage (NCBI taxonomy): Eukaryota > Metazoa > Chordata > Mammalia > Perissodactyla > Equidae > Equus > Equus quagga. The sequence continues at coordinate 82,296,718 of NC_060281.1, forward strand.
TTTTATTGACCAAAGATTGGTTTATATCATGTTAACTGGAAAACATTGGTGTTAGTTTCTACTACATTTAGAAATACTTTATATAAGTTCTTACTTTAAGTTCATTAGATAGAGCTCTTTTGAGAAATCAATTTTGTTTATACCATCTGGTGGTACAGCAGTATCACACATGTATAATGTACGTACATGTACGTAGACCGGCACAGACAGAGGTCTTAGAGCTTTCATTTGAAAAATTACAGCCATAAATCAGGCACAATTCAAAACTTGAGGATTGTGTCTATTGCAGATGGAACAAGTTCAGGTCGCCTGCTTAAAAGGTTCTGTTGTTGTTAATATTTGTGGAGAAGACTTTGAAGATTTACCTTTGCTGGAGATAAGGAGGCTATGAATTATATTTAGGGGAGAGAGCCTCTCTAGCAGCCTGCATTTCAAAGGAAACATTTTCCCTTTTTGTTCTTTAGCCTCAGGCTTTACTGATTGAGGAGGCAGGTTTAGTCTCAGGAGACTGTGGGCTGTTATCTCCTCTGGTGTTTACACTCTAAAGATATGGGAAAGTTTACAAGTTCAAATGATAGAAAAAAAATCAGTTTTTTCCTAGGTATTTCAGGGTAATTGGTATTTAAAATATTCCTGCAGTCTCTGTAATGGGGGATGTTCTAAATAGGAATGTTGCTGGAGAGGTTCCAAGGCTTTGAGTCAGATGGTGGGGGCGGGGTTTAGGATGGTGAAAGGGAGTGGGTGGAATCTGAACTGCCTTTAGAGCTGCACTTTCAGTTTTTCTAAGATTTATAAGATAATGACAGTTGCTCCAATGCCTCAGAAATGGAGCTGTAGCTTAAATGAAAACATAGGTTCATTTACCTGACCAATTACGTTATCCCTAATTTGCTTCTTTCTCTCTGGGTACACAGGTTTGTTTTTTTTTTTAACTTAGGGAAGAAAGCCTCTTTAAAAAATTCCTATCAGGCTCTGAATATCAGCTTTTAATCTGGCCAATTTTTGACCATAGAGCTACTAAAAAAAAATCCTTCTAAATATCTTGTTAGTTTTCAGCCAGGACAAATAGTAAATGTTTCAGGCAGTATTAAATAACCATATTAATTCTAATTTTAGATTCCCCTAGGCTGTTTAATGGCATAACACAGCAGCTTACCAGGAAAATCTTCTCATCAACTCTGGAGAGGCCCACCCAGGGGCCCTCCTATGAGAGTAGCTGTGGGGATCAGTAAGACCACTAACTTGGCAGGCTTCTGTTTAAGGTTGTGTGGCCTTTTCTTTCTGGTTCTTCTTATAGCTTCAATTTTTCATTAGCTTTTTGCAACAAAACTTTCAATGGAGCTGTTTTAGAATTTTGAAGACTTTGCTCTTTTTTTTTTTCTTTTTGCTGATGGAGACTGGCCCTGAGCTAACATCCATTGCAAATCTTCCTCTTTTTGGTGAGGAAGATTGGCCCTGAGCTAACATCTGTGCCAATCTTCCTCTATTTTTTATTTGGGCCGCTGCCACAACATGACTGATGAGTGGTTTAGGTCCACGCCTGTAATCCAAACCCACGAACCCGGGCTGCCAAAGTGGAGTGTGCCAAACTTAACCACTGTGCCATGGGGCCAGCCCCCATTTGACCATTTTTAAATTGGGCTATTTATCTTGTTATTGTTGAGTTGTAAGAGTTTTTTATATATTCTGGATACAATCACCTTAGCAGATATATGATTTGCAAATATTTTCTTCCATTCTGTGGATTATTCTCCTCTACCTTTCTTTTCTTTTCTTTTTTTTTTTTTTTTGTTTTTGGAGGAAGATTAGCCCTGAGATAACTGCTGCCAATCCTCCTCTTTTTCGCTGAGGAAGACTGGCCCTGAGCAAACATCCGTGCCCTTCTTCCTCTACTTTATATGTGGGACGCCTACCACAGCATGGCTTGCCAAGCGGTGCCATGTCCGCACCTGGGATCTGAACCGGTGAACTCTGGGCCCATGAAGCGGAACGTGCAAACAACCGTGGCGCCACCGGGCCGGCTCCAAATTCCAGAGTCTTCTGATCATTGATTGTCTTCAGCTTGAAATAATCTGCACACTAGAGTGGCAAATCTTGGGGTGTCCTGCCCTGAACCCCACAAATTCCCTTCTCTGAAACTTCCTTGGAAGTTTCACATATTAACAGCTGAGCAAATGACTGTGGAGAGAGAAAATGAGTTAGTTGCCAAGTGTTAAGAAACCTGCAAAGGGAGAAAAGAACATGGATTAGAATGAGGATGAACAAGCGAAAAAGAAGGAGTTGGAGCCCGTCTCCTCACACCACATTAAACCAGTTCCTGATCCTGGGAATAAGTCAGTCCAATAAAATGGGTGAGCTTCATTCATCTGATGGAAAATGTGAATCTTCTCTTTTAATAGATGTAAGCTAGATACTACTTGCCCTGTTTGGTTCACATTAAAGCAGCATTTTCACTGATAATGCACAAGCTCCTCCTCGCTGGATAGTCAGTGTCCACAGCAGGTGGATTTTGGAGGACCACAGAGGCTAGGCTAGTAAACGCTGACTCGGGTATTTTCAAAGTTTGCATGGTGGTGTTGAATTCATTACATTACCACGGAGAGATTTAAGATTGCCTTTCCAACTCATAATTTCCAAAGCTGGGAATAAGAACTCAATGCTGAAAAGAATTTGGAGCTGTGATACACAAGTGGATTCTCTACGATTTCACAACTGGCATGTTGATGTGGCACAATCTTATGAACAAAGGAACCCAAGTTTGCAATTAGGCTGGCATTTAGGGTGGAGTATCTTGGGATAGAAGGTGCCAGGTAACCAAGCCCACATTGTCCTGAACAATTAGGTGGGAACCCATTATATATTTGGTTGCCACATAAAGTAAAAATACCAGTGTGGTTTACAGCCAAGAACCAAACCTGTAGCTCCCAGGGTCTGGAGTATTCCATGACCTTTGCCACTGGTACTGTTCGTGCCTAAACATCTGTTTTCCGTGAGCTTCTGTCAATCTGGGAGAGCAGAACAGATTGTGGAACAGCTGGTACAGGAGGCCTGCAGTGTGATTTTGGCAGTTACAAAGCCTGGTTCTGTCACCTGACCATGTGAGTCCAGTGTTTGAATCCACCCATATGTAGTTTGTGGTATGGGGCAGCTTAACCATGCAGGCAGCTGCAATACCCCAAGTTGGACAAAGGTGGCTCATAAGTCATCCAGAGAATTTGATGACTGGCAAATATTTGTGCCAAAGGGAGTAGTGTTAGAGTCACTTAAAATTTCCTTGAGAGATTTGAAGATGTCATCTGTGGATTCAAACCACAGAATTTGATTGCAATATCGTCCTGGTATGTCATCCAGGAAAGGTCCAGGGTCATATTTACTTTCAGTTTGAAGGGAAAAAAATTCACCTGTTGTCCTTATCTGGGCAAGGGACAGTCTTTGAGCTTCTATAGAGGCTTTCTGGGGCCCAAGTGACACCAGAAGAAGAGGCAGAGTGATGTTTTCCTTGTCATAGATACCACACCCTGTCATTCATTCATCTCCCGTACTTGGTCCACCAGGTGTTCACATCAGCAGGAACAGAGACTAGTTCAGGTTCTTTTGTGCTCTCTAGCTATTGACATAACCGACAGCCAGATTGATTAGTTAGCGTGGTCAGGGTTTGGTAAACTGGCATAAGCAGGTGTTTGGTCTGTGCTGGTCCTGTTGAGAAAGAGGGTTAGCAAGAGCAAGACACAGATTGGAAAAGAGCCCATAGTGGAAACCTAGAGAGGGGAAGTGGACTACATGGATAGAGACCAGCGCTCTCCAGTCAGCTTTCTAATAAATGATTAAAAGGAATATGTATGTTCATTAAAAGGAAAAGTCTTGTCTGTATGTGTGTCTATTGAGTTTTAAAAGCAAAGGGGGAAAAGAGGTGAAAGTGAGGTTTCTTGATCCATGATCTTGGGAAAAGCTGTGTACTATGTGAGCCCGGCAGCGTCTGGTGCCTGGGAATTGGCCCTGGAAATTCTTAGTTTAACGTCACCTGTGAGGACTGTCTCCCAGCCATCATGAGAGCGATGTTCTGGGTCTATTTTGGTGTGGCTTGCATGGATCAAGAAAGATTATTCGTTTATTTTGATGGCAGTGTAGGTGGTTAGTAGGGCTTCATAAGGTCCTTCCCAGCCGGGTGACAGCACATTGTTTTCTTCTAAAGACCTGGATGTACACCTGATCTTCTGCTCTAAAGGGATAACACGGCTCATCAGAAGGCAGGGCCATGCCTCTTTTACCTGTTGACCATATGCTTCATGTGTACTAGTTAATTTTCATCCATAGCTAGTCATAGGATCAAGTTGTTCACTAAAGTTCCCACAATCTTCACTTAATCCAGGAATGGAAGGTTTAGAGATACCAGTAGGCATGAGACATTCAAAAGCTGTTTCAAAAGGAGTCAAGCCATGTCTCCTATTTGGAGTATTCTGGATCTTTACAAGGGCCAATGGCAGAGCTTCTGGCCTTTTAAGTCCAGTTTCTTGATAGACTTTGTCTCAAGTACTTCTGATGTCTAGATTTTTATGTTCCACTTGCCCTGATGATTGAGGATGATATGGGGTATAAAATTCTAGTGAGTACCCCAGAATTTCTGTAGGCAATTGGTTTATCTCTGCTGGAAAATGAGTTCCTTGGTCTGATTCAATCCATAAAGGAATCCAAAACACGCAGTAACTTCAGTTACTAATTTCTTTTCCAGTGTTGTGGCATCAGCACGTCTAGTCGGATAGCATTCAGTCCATCCACTAAACGTGCAGACAATAACCAAATAGGGAGAAGAGCCTAAAGCTGGGGGCAAGGCTATCAAGTCCATTTAAAGAGCCACAAAGGACAGTGTGGGCCTGGGAAGACTTCCTGGGGTACCGTGATTTCTCCCAGAAACTTGGCGAGATTTGCAAGTAGTGCACTGGGAAATAATTGGGTCAGAAAGTTTGTGGATGCCAGGGCAAAACCAGTTGTCTTCTAGTTCTTTAACTATCCCCCATCTGCACATATATCCTATTTGGTGGGAGATAAGTATAAGCCAAAAAGTCAAAGGAAAAGGAGCTACAGGCAGGCCTTTGGCCCAGTGTCTAATCCATCTGATCATTGTTTGGCACCTTGTTGTATCCCATGGTCTTTTTCAGATTGTGGGACATTTGCCTGAGAGTTCATAATGTCAATCAGGGATGAAGACAGTTTTAAAAATTTGATGGAGAAAGGAAATGCATGGTGAACTGTGTATTTAGCAGGTCTGCCAGCCTGTCATTTCCTGAAGATATGACGTAAGTCTCTGGAATTTGGGCTGAAAAATGAACAGTGGCAATTCGAGAAAGGAGGTGAAGAGGTTGTAATAGGGCAGCAATTAAGTGACCATTAGCAATAGGAGTTCCTGCAGGAGTTAAGAGTCCAAGTGGGGCCAGCCCCATGACTGGGTGGTTAAGTTTACGTGCTCCGTTTTGGTGGCCCAGGGTTTTGCTGGTTTGGATCCTGGGCACGGACATGGCACCACTCCTCAGGCCATGCTGAGGTGGCATCACATATAGCACAACCAGAAGCACTCACAACTATAACATACAACTATGTACCGGGGGTCTTTGGGGAGAAGAAGAAAAAAAAGAAGATTGGCAACAGATGTTAGTGCAGGTGCCAATCTTTAAAAAAAAGAATCCATGGGATTTCCAAATTGTGCCAACAGCATGGCAGACTCCAAAAACATATCTGGAGTCAGTGTAAAGAGTGGCAGTTTTCCCCTGTGCTCATGCGCAGGCTCTATTAGGAACTATGAGTTCAGCATCTTGGGCTGAGTTTATAGTGGGCAAAGAATAAGCTTCCAGTGTTTCATGTGGGGAACCTGTGGCATAACCAGTTATTATGTTTCCCCAGAAATTCCTTTTACATGAGCCATCACAAAACAGAAGTAAGTCTGGACTGTCTAAAGGGATGTCTGAGAGATTCTCTTGTGGCTTTGAGACCATTTTTATATTTGTAACGCAATCATGTGGAATGGAGTGGGTCTCTCCATCACTAGGGAGGGGTAATAAGGTAGCTGGATTCACAGTGTTACAAGGATGTAAGATGATGGAAGGATTAGTTAAAAGAGCCTGCTCATGGTGGTCTGTGGCCATGTAGAGAGGTATTGTGTCCTATGAATTTGCAAAATAGCAGACACAGAATGGAGAACAGAGAGATGAATGGGAGAGCCTAATATTAGAGTACTGGCTTTGTCAGTGAGGGTGGCAGCTGAAGCCACTGCACATGCGCAACAGGGGTATACCTGATGCCACAGGGTGTAGTTGGCATGAGCAATATGCTATAAGACATATCTGGGAGGCAAAAGACTGTTCTAGAAAGCCTGCAACAATTCGATTATTTTCATGGCAGTATAGATGAAAAGGTTTGTCAAATTAGGTAAAAGAGCCAGGGGTGTGGACAAAGCTAATCTTAAGGCATCAAAGGAGTTTAATGGCTCTGAAGGCCAGGAAATAGGCTCTTGGGTGACATCTGGGAGAAGAGCATCCAGAGGGTTAGCAAGGGCTACAGGAACAGGAATCCACTGGGGCCGTAACCAGCTGCCCCTAGACGTTTACATAGCTGTTTCTTCATTTGGGGGAGAGGGATGGACAAAATGGAGTCAAGGCATTTGGGGTGAGCTTTTGAACATTTTGAGATATCTCATGTCCAGTAGGTACCAGTCGTCTGCACCCACTGAAGTTTCGATCTGGAGGCTTTATGGCCTCGAGCAGCTCATGCCTTCAGGAGAATGAGGGGTCTGTAAGAGCTCCCTGTTTACTTTGATTACAGAGCAGAAGGTCACCCACATAGTGAACAGGAGTGGAGCCTTGAGTAAAGACTACAGAATCCAAGTCAGCTGAAAGGATTTGGGAACATATTGAGAGGGACTCACAGTATCCCCGAAGTAGACAGTCCATGTTGATTGTCTCCCTTTTAAATGTAAATATTAAAAGAACTTGTGAGTCAGGGTGCAAAGGGATTGAAGAGAAAGCTGGGCAAGGGTCAACTCCTGTCACCCAGGCTGCATCAGCAGGGACTGAGGTCAGGATGACAGCTGGATCAGGGACCAAGGATTCCAAGGAATACGAAAGACTTTCTGGCTCTGAGGTCTTGCACAAATGTATAGATTTGGTTCCCATCTCAGTCAAACTCACCAGCAAGACTGGAGTATTACAGGGGGAGGAAGTAAAAATTAGTACACTCTATTGGCAAAGGGAGTCTGTTGTAGACTCAGTTCCTCGCTCTGCATCTCTGGAGAGCAGGTATTGGGCTACTGATGTACACGGTTCATTCTTTTTCCAAGTAATGTGCACGGGTTCTGCACTCGGTATCAATCCTACTTCATTTGCATGTGTAGCCCAAAGACTAATGCGGACATCCTTTAAAGATTCATCTTCTTCAGAAGAATTTAAATCCAGATGAGTTTCTAACAAGGGAAGTAGGAGACTTGGGGTTTGGTCTGAGGGCAGAGTGATAAAAATGCCTTTTTCATTATAATTTCTAGTGCATTAAGTTTATATAACAAACCTCTGCCCAAAGGTTTGCTGGTGAACAGTGGGAGACTAGAAAGGCATGATGAGTGTTAAGGGCCTAATGATGTTGGAGTGGGCTGAGATATGGGCCATGAAATAGGCTGCCCAGAGAGTCTAGCAGCTTGAATAGAATCAAGGGTGACAAGTGGAGATAAACCCTCTGAAGTGATAGTAGAGAAAGTCATACCAGTGTCAGTTAGGAAGTTCAGTTCCTGATCCTCTAAGTTTAATGATAGGTTCAGAGGTGCAACTGAGTATTGGCTCACCCCACCATTTAAGGAAGAAATGCCCCCTCAGAAGGAGAAAAACAAGCCTTCTGGGGGTGCTGGAGCCAAGGGAAGGTATTTTTTCCAACTTCCTCTTTTCTTAAGAGCAGGAAAATCTCTTTTCCAATGCCCTGGTTCTTGCAAGACCTGCAATTGTCTGGAGGCAAATAGGGAGGCCTCTGAGTGGACCGTAATTTGCTCTCAGTTACATTTTTGCTTCTCCAAAGATTCAAGTTGTCAAGCAAGAAGCGTTGCTTTTAATTCTTTGTCTTTCACTTTCTTGCTTATTATTTTCAAAGAATTGTGTAGCAGCCTCCATTATTACACTTAATAGTTTCCCTGATCAACCAACCACACTATTTGGAGTTTTTTTATATCAGGAGAGTATTTCCTACTAAAGCAGAAATTAGGAGATTCCTGTGCTCTGGGGCTTCTGGGTTTAATGCAGTGTGTCTTTGAAAGGTTTGTATGAAAAGTTCAACAAAGGCTTTTTGATGTTCCCCCTAATTCTCAGTGCATAATTCAAGTTTTGACAAATTAACTTTAGGAGGAAATGCCTCTAAAATCACTCCTTTTAAACCTTGAACATCAGCCTCCAGCAGAATCACTTCCTGGTCATTTGCAGGAGGGCCTGGGAGAGGGTCTGGCCACCTATTTCCCCTATGAGGGGGCGTTTCCTCCGGGGGCTGCCTGGCCTGTCTGATAACAACAGTGTAACCCTGGGCTGGAAGAACCCCCGTTAGCATCCAATCAAGGTCTCTGTGGGTGGGGTTATGAATAGCCACTAACTTTCTAATCCCTCCAAATTTAGTAGGACCTTCTGACAATGGAGGCAGGAGAGTTTTATAATTTAATAGATCATCTGCTGTCCAGGAGACATGAGTTCTCTGCAGTGGAGGTCCAGGATACATCCACAAAGGACCCTGCATGGAATGCCTGAAGCTGGCAGAGCCTGATGACAGAGCCCTGGGAAGTAGGAGGACTTACAAGGGACAGCAAAGCCAGCCTTCCTGCCTCTCCTGGCTGCTTCTACTGAATTCACTTCCTGGCTTTCAGTATTTACACAAGTGACCTGTATGCTCCTAGCTTGGAGATCCGGCTGGAGTGCCCCTGTATATCTTCTAAAGAGAGAGAAGTGAAAATGGGCAGCTGAATGCTTTATGGAGAAGTTGGAGTTTTAGAATCTAAGGGAAGTGGCTGAGGAGCTGGCTGAGGAGCTAGGTCTTGAGAGAAGGAGTTTAAACCAGGGGCCCAGAGATCCAGAAGATATTCTTGGGAATCAGGGATAGGGAATTGGGGATATAGGGGAGTATAAGAGGAAAGAGAAGGGAAATTTATGTTACTGTACAAAATTGAGTTTCTCTGCCCAGTGTGCATAAACAAGTCAATTAACTGTGGCATCAGCCTTTGGAGGGAGAAATCAACTTTTATTCTGCAAGACCTATCTGTATGGAGAAAAGGGGCATGTGCCCTCACATCTGTCTCCCTGATTCAGGATTTGCAGTGAAATTAAAAGGTTAAGGAGAAGAGGTTAACACACAGAAATGCTGGTGGGACAGATTTTGATCGGTGGGCTTCAAGCATTTATGGTAATATTTTAAAAATGTATGACAGGCTGCAGAAGGAATTTTAACACCAGATCTTCCTGAACAAGGGACCCCTCACTTCTAATAAAAGTCTGACATACTAGTTCCAGTCATGTCCCAGTTCTTGGGTTCCATGGGGAGGATGATCTTTACTTTTAAGATTGTTTCAGATCACAGTTTCTTCTTTTATACATGCTCTAGCTATGTGACTCTGTAGTTTTTCTGAAAGACCGTCCTTAATCACTTTGTTGATAAGAGATGGGGCCTGTTGAACCAGCCCTGCAGGGCCTGTGATTACAACCCCCCCCCCCCCCTTTCATTGTTCATTCCTCAATCTTGAGGGCTGTAGGGCAATGGCTGTTCTAGCTTCTTCCTGCTAATAAAGGTCGTAGGTTGTTCCATCTCCTTAAAACAGTCTTGGTAAAGCGATGATGCAAGTGGGCTCCCAAAGTTAGGCCTATGTTGGGTAAGCAAGTAACTGAGTATTTAATAAGAAGTGTTTCTAGAGAAACAGAAAGAAAACAAGGTTAATGATTGGAGCAAACTATAGACCAGTTTCTGAGCCCAGGGAGCAGCCAGTCAAAGGGTTTCTAAATGTCAGAGTCAAAGCATCATTTGTAGTTTGAAATGTCTCTGATGATATCATTGGGTATTCAGGTATCCTTCTGAGTGGCTTACACAGTAACAGAGATGACTATCTCTTAAGTTTATATCAAGTTGTCCAGCTTCAGTTTGTAAGGCTTCAGGAAAAAGTTCAGGTTCAGTTCTCAATGATTCTGAATGAACATAATGGAAAAAATTCAAAACAGTAGTTTGGAGATTTGTAACCAGATATTTCAGGAGACTAGAAGAATTCAGGATCCAGTTTGGTTAACAGATATAAAACAAAACCTCAGAGACAATTATCAGAACTAGAACTTAATTAACCCTGAAGTGTGTACTATAGTTTCTATTGGAAGATAATATTTCTCTCAAAAATCACCCTCATTTCTACCAAAGATAGCCAATTAAGACTCATTCATTGTAAAATAAGTCTAATTTCAATAAACTTGGCCCAATTATTGACACAAGTACAACAAGAATAGCAATTGACTGCACAGGCTCCTTTAAACCTGCTTTGCTGGAATTTTTTATAAGGAATCTCAGACTGGACTTTAAAGACCTCTTGAGGCCAGGGAAGCCAAGCCAAAGATTTGTCATCAGATTCTGCCTATAATACCTACAGATAAGGGGGCATTCCCCTCTTCTCAAGGTCCCCCAAATAGACTGAGGTTCCAGGCACCTGCCAGAGAAGTGACCTTATTTACTCACCCGGTAAAGTTGCTGGGAATCCTATAAGCAAGGTACCAGCCTGATAATTCCAGGTGGCTTTATTTCATAAAGTCCAGCCTTTGTTCCTCAAAAGCTGTCTTGTCATATCTGAGTCTACATATTTCTCTCGAATATGGCATTCCAATCAAAGCTTTGATAATATAACCAATGTTTCCAACAGTATCCTTTTATAAGGAGAACAGATTCTTATTGAACTCATGCAAACAACTATATTGCCATGAAAACAATACTCACTCATGAAGAATTTCCAAATCCTGGAGGGATAAGATAGGGAGAATAATAAATAAATGTTTCAATTTTATTTACAAATGTATAATTTTACAAAATTGCTATAAGTCATAGTTAAAGAGAAAGAGAAAAAAGATTTTCTTAAATCTGGAAAAAACAAAACATTTAAAAATCAGCAATATCTCAACAAAAGTCATACAAATTATTATCATCCTCATCAGTTCATTCAGTCCTGTGTAATCAATTCTTGCTCAAAATCTTTTGTTAGCAGTTTCATGAAGTCATCAGTTTCCCCATTAGAGATCTGTAAGTAATTACCCAGTTCAATTTTATGCTCTGAAAGTTTATCAGAAACCTGAATTCTAGAATAAGTGTCAAAGTCTTTTCCAAGAATTTGAAGATGAAACATATTTGCAAAACCATCAGAGTAAAAGAGCAACTATCTGCAAATGACTCAAAAGGGCAATTGACAAAGAAATGTGGCTCTTTCTGTGACATACAACACTTCAAGATAATAACTATAATTATGGCTGGCAACCAGGACAGATCAAAATTTTAGGAGTGTTATATAATTTTTTAAATGTTAATATCAATGACATTTACCCACATGATACCACCTAAGAAAGTTTATTATCACTTATTTGACAGTTTAATGTGTAATTTAGCATACCAAAAAAGCCTAATTAGTTCATTATCTTCTTCTTCATAGGAAGGAAAGAGAACAAATTTCTTTGAGGGATCCCAGGGTTCCTCTGAAATTTTTCAAAGAGAAAATCTTTTCCTTCAGGTCAAAAGAAAAACTTCATTTAGTATTTGAATTTGGGGGAAAGCTTGTCAAAAACATCAAAAGGTTTTAAAACTCTTGGTCAAATAGGAAACAATGCTAACTGGGAAACAATGCTCACCAAGTTATCTATTCCATCAAAGTGACAACAGCAAAAGTCATGGTCAAATAGAGAGTTAAAACAGTCCAAAAAACCTTAATAGATAGACTTCAGTCTTTTTGACCATAGGCAATTATTATTCTTTTTTTTTTTTTTAAGAAAGATTAGCCCTGAACTAACAGCCACTGCCCATCCTCCTCTTTTTGCTGAGGAAGATTGTCCATGAGCATCTGTGCCCATATTTCTCTAATTTATATGTGGGATGCCTTCTACAGCATGGCTTACTAAGTGATGCATAGGTCCTTGCCCAGGACCTGAACTGGCCAATCCCAGGCCATTGAGGCAGAGTAAAGAAACTTAACTGCTGAGCCATAAGCAATTATTTTAACAAAATACAGATCATCTGTCTTTTAGGTAAACTTACTCAAAAGTAAAGAAAAACCTTTTATAACCTCCTTATCAAAAGCTGACTAAGAGTCCAGGAAAATTATCCTTTTAAGAGAGAGAGAACCAAATTTTAATTTTTGCACCAACTTATTTTTGACATTAAAACTTATTTACTTAATTAAATTTACTTCAATCTTAGCCAACTTGACCATGCATAAAACTCTTTTTAGGATTCCTCTTTCATAAATCTTCTATAACTCTTTTTACCTTCAGAATTTGTCCCATGCCTTCCTTTTCCCTCCTAGTATTTTGGGACAAATTTATCTTTCTTAAAAAAAATATATTTCCATTCTTTATGCCTTCTTTACTGAAAACATACATCTTAGTTTCCTTGAATACAAAGATGATTGTGTATTAATTTTCAGTAAAATTTTTAACCCTCACAGACCTTAGTGAAAACTAAAAAGTGAGGAATTATGAACTGCCTTTTACATTAGCATTCAGTGGCTTGGCAAATTTATAAATACTTTTTTATAATTTCTAGAAAAATGCAACTTCATAGTACAATCTTTTAATAAAAATACAAGACACATTTACTAATAGGCCCAAACATCTTTTAGTTTCTCTGTAACAATAAATCAAAAGTAGATACAGTTAGACATGTTTAGTGATAATGTTTCACTATGCTATCGTATTTGAAAGTGAGCCAGATATCCAATGATTTTTTTATCATTTAATTTCACCTAGTAAAACGTCAAAGTTTCAATTTACCAGAGAGATTCTAGAAGTTATCTTAAATATAATGCCAGAACACATAATTATTTTAAAGAATTCACCCAAGCCTTTTATCTTTTTCACATCTATTTAGTTTACATGATCCCAATAATTATTTAGATTGCCTACAAAACTTCATATGAGACACTAGACAAAATTAGCCATCATTTTAAGTTATTTTTGCTAAATAGTTTTGTAATAGAGATAACATTAGCTTATATGGCCAATGAACATATAGTAAAGGCAGAATGTCTGCATTACATCCAATGCTGATAACTTTGAGGACATGTCCAATTTAATCAAGCCAACAATCTTAAATAAGCTTTCAGTTACCAAAGATTAACTTATGTCATGTTAACTTGATAGACATTGGGGTTAGTTGCATTTAGAAATAATTTATGTAAGTGCTTACTTTAAGCCAATTGAATAGAGCTCTTTAGAAATTATACCATCTGGAGGTAAAATATCACACATGTAACATACATATAAAAATACATACAGAGAGTCTCCACACCTATTGTTTTAAAATTACTGCCCTGAATCAGGTACAGTAATACACTAGTTATGAATCCAAATTTTGTTTAAAGCCACTTTTACTAATATTTGTGGAGAAGACACTCAATCTGCTAGATTTCTGGCAAGGGGGCTTGTATGGCCATTTTTCTTTCCTTTTTCCTTTTTTTTCTTTAGTCCTAGGAATTAGTGATGGGCTAGATATTCCCTGGAGGCTTGCAAGCTCCTTCAGGCAAGGAAAATGGGTGAAACCTGAGCTGCATCTAGAATTACATTTCCAGTCTTGCAAGGATTTTTTTTCAAGGTGAATTGCTCTTCATTTCTCAGAAACTGGGTTGTAACTTAAACGACATTATAGGTTGATCTACCTGTCCAACTACATCACAAAGGCGCGGAGAAACCACTCAAGTTTTCTCCAAGATGGAGTTTCGTGGGCATATTTGCCTTATTCATTTTTAACATCCTAATACCTACAAGCATTTTGAGAGGAACAGGGGAGGCTTTGGGACTGGAAAAGGACAAGTGAACTTTGAACTGCTTTCTAGAGCTGCACTGCTGGCCCTGCAGGGATTTGCAAGCCAAAGATGGTTGTTTACAATTCCCCAAAGAACTGGAAATAGGTTGATCCACACTTTAAGCTACACTTTTTCATTTAGAAGTTTTTCCCATTTAAGGAACCATCCTCTGACCTTTGATGAGTAGGATCTTAATAGTGACTCAAACTAATAAGAAATTATGGCTTAACTTTGGATGCAACGGGCATCCCCAAAAGAGAGTGTAAAATAAACAACCCTCATAAGATCCAGAAAGTTCACTCCCAAAAATAATCTGAGAGAGCAAAGGCTTCCGCTGCACAGCTGGTAGTGCACTAACAAGCAAGGAAAGTTGAGACGACAAAGGCCCCCAGTGGACTGGGACCCCACATGACCAAAGAGGTCACAAAGCCAAGCTCTGAAGACAGAACAAGACAAAAGGAAAAAAAACCTCACCCTATATGCACACTAACAGCTTTAGCTAGGCTTTGGGTCTCTCAGAGCCAGACTAATACATGGGGGGAGGTGCCACAGGGTTGAGGATCGTGTGTGCTTTACAGAGTACCGCGTCCTTGCATGGACATTTTCTTGTGGTTGGCAGGAGACCTGTTATCATCTACCCACTTCTGTGACAATTTATCCTATCATGGGAGTCTTCTTGAGGTGGTGAGCACTCTAATGGCTCTGAACTACTTGACCCATGCCCTTCAATATTGTGGCTGTTTTGGCTTCCCAGATGTCCCTTAACAACAGCTTCCACCTTATGTGTATGGGGGACTGGAATTGGCAACCCCAAGATATGTCTCTTTGACGTGAGGATTATTTTGGGCTGATTGCTTGTAAAAACTGCAGTCAGGAAAGAAACTATGAAAACTAGAATTTACTTACCCTTTGTTAAGAGATATTTACATTTGTAAGAGAAATCTCCATCTGTGAAGGTGTCTTCCTTCAGAAGAAGAGGGGATGACCATATCTCTAGAAACTCTTATCAATGCAGAAGGTAAGGAATTAAATCTTCATAGTAACCTTACTCTTGCTTACTGTACTTTTCTGATAATCTTTCATAACTGTTGCCCCCCACCCCCAACATCCTCCTTTGTCTTTAGGTGAAGATGATATTTAAGGTGGGGGCTTCAGCCATTTTGGTGAGTTGCTCAGTTTGCCTGAGCCTCTCCCATGTATACATGTTATAAAGCTTTGTTTTATTTTCTCCTGTTATTCTGACTCATGTGAATTTAATTCATTTTCTGGCCAGAAGGACCCAGAGCAGGTAGAGGAAATGTCTTCCTCCCCTACATGCGCATACTCCATAGGTGGCCCAACAGCAACGTTTACTGTGGGCCTGCCGAGACAACAGGCTTACGGAGATGCCTACCTCTTACTCTGCGGTCTTTCCCTTTTTATGACAAAGGATGCAAAAGACAGAGACAAGGAAAAATAGTGACCATCTCTGGGAGCAGAAGGATCGATAAACCAATGAGTATTCAGTAGTTCATACTACATACTCATAGCTAAAAGGCACCCAATTTGGCAAAATTCAGCCTAAGAGGCTACAGGTAGGGCTCAAATTAGCACTTCTGATTGTTTAAGAATTTAGACATGGCCAGTCAAAAGTATATTTATGCTGCAGCTAGAGTCAGATCGTGAAAATTTCAAGTGTCCCCCAAATCAAGACCCTTACCATGAAGGCCTAACCAAGTCTTCCTTCTAACGGCCAATATAATTTTCCCCTGAGGCAGTTTGGTAGGACCCTTAGCCACAAACAGGAGCGCAACCTGCATTTCTGTCTGACCATCTCAGACTGAAAAATGCAGTGCAACCACATTCTTTTTCCTGCCATAGTTTTGAGACTCCCCCAACCTGATGCTTATCAAGCCAAGCCCTCAGGACACCAAACAAGCTTGATAAGAGTCTGCAGTCCTTTGCAAACGTTGACAGCTTCTAGAAACTTTAGGTCAAATGGTGGCGACCTTGGGGCTGGCCTGGTGGTGCAGCCGTTAAGTGCACACGTTCCACTTCGGCAGCCAGGGCTTCACAGGTTCAGATCCCAGGTGCGGACATGGCACCGCTTGGCACACCATGCTGTGGTAGGTGTCCCACATATAAAGTAGAGGAAGATGGGCATGGATGTTAGCTCAGGGCCAGTCTTCCTCAGCGAAAAGAGGAGGATGGGCGGCAGATGTTAGCTCAGGGCTAATCTTCCCCCCCCCAAAAAAAAAAAAAGTGGAGACCTTGAGTCTTTAAAGGTTTGTTTCTTGTTTGAAAGCTCAAAAGGAGCCCAAAGTGGCCACTGTAATTCTAAATTATCCCAGGTTATCTTGTCAGCTGTTTACACTTATCCCCATTTTAGGGGGTTTTGCCCAATGTAGTCGCAACACCACAGTAATTTCTAAAGAGAGTTTATTACAGTTACTGAGAAACTCAGTCCCCAGAACAGCCAATTCAGTTCAGACAAACATTAATACATAATACAATTCTACATGTAATACAGACCATAATACTAGCCAGGGTCCCAGGAGTAGCTCAGAACCAGAGCCAAGAACTACTCAAAACCATATTTCCAAGGGTAAGTCAGAACCAGTGCCAGGACTTGCCCAGACCCAGAAGCAACTTCATGAGTGGAGGTTTTCTTTCCTATCTCTAAATACCTTGGATGGTTTAGGCCCAAGGTTGAGGTCTCAGCCCACAAGGATTCCCCAGAAGACAAGCCAAACTTATATTTCCAGGAAATCAAACCAGAGAGACAAGGTAAAGGATAGTCAGTTTCTTAGAGTTAATTACCCCGAGTCCAGAGACATCCTGATCCAGAAGCTGTTTCTTCTCCCAAACGGAAGAAAAAGAATGCCTTGGGGCCTGGAGTGCCACAGCAGGGAGACAGGGATCCAATCAGCGAAGCCTCTGGAGGAAACTGTTCAAGCCCCACTTAGGGTGGGTGAAAAGACCCCATACTCTGCCAGGGGATGCAGGGCCTCGGGCGGGTGGTCACAGGACCTTGGTCCCTTCGTGGTCACCAGTTTTCACCACACAAAATTGGGGTTCTCTGCTGATGTGCACAAGCAAGCCAATTAATGATGGCGTCCGACTCAAGGGGGAGAATCAGCTTTATTCTGTGAAAGCAACCTGCGGGGAGACAGGGGGCAGGTGCCCTGAGATCTGTCTCCCCAGTCCAGGATTTGGGGTGGAATTCAAGAGGTTAGGGAGATTATGCTGGCATACAGAAATGCTGGTGGGCCAGGTTCTGATTGGTGGGCTTCAAGCATTTATGGTAACATTTTGAACATTTATGACAGGGTGGGGAAGGAATCTTAACACCAGACCTTCCGGAAGGAGGGACCCTTCACATCTGACAAGAGTCCGACTTCCAGTCACGTCCTGGTCCTTGGGTTCTGTGGGCATGGAGATATGTACTTCTGAGGTCATTTCAGGTCTTGATTTCTTCATTTACACATGCTCTGGCTGTGTGGCTTTCCAGTTTTTCTGAAAGGCAATCCTTAATCACTTTGTTGAACTGGTCCTGGAGGGCCTGTGGTTACATTTACATTAAATTTGGTTTTTGATCTCTGTTCTAAGTCAGACTTCCCTTCTTTCATTTTATTAAGAGATTCCCTAAGGCTAGCCATTATATTTTTTTAGATTTTCTTTTCAATTATTCTTCCCATAAATACCAATAAGGCAGCTGCTTGTGATAAGAGCTCTCCCGAATAGTTTTCAAATATAAAATTTACTGCAATTCAAAGATCCATCATCTGGCCCTTGACGAGGAGGATCTCCATTGGTGTATTTATTCCAATAGTGACTCAGTCCAGTGAGACTTTATAAAGAAAGATCTGGAGGTAACTTTCCAGGCTTAGAGTAAATCTTTACCATGCATTCAAGAAGTGCCCTTGGAGAGGGCACAGATGATGCATTCCCCGTGATCCAAAAAGTTGACTCCTCAAATCCTCAGGGGGAGTAAAGAGCTTCGTTGCACAGGTGGTAAGGATGGTGTAATGAAAATGGTGTCTCTGGTCTCTCAGGAGAGCATGGGAGCCTTTAGTCACAGACCCACTAATCTGTGACACCAGGCAGGAGCCACAGGAATGGGACTTTTCCAGAACGAACAAACAAGGAAGGTTGAGATGACACAGGTCTTCATGGACTGGACCCTTTATGACAAACTCACCTGAGAGCCTGGCAAAGCCAGACAGAGGATGCTTGGAACCTCAGTCTATTTGACTGGCCACCAAGGTTTACTCCAGCAAATGCACCTTCCAGATGCTGGAGATCAAGGAAAATATTATCACTGGTCAAAAAGCTAAGTTCTCGGAACATAGAATAAGATGGAAGGAAAAAGCTCATCTGCTTGTGGTTTTTTCCCTTACATACACAGTGACAGCTTTAGCTCTGCCTTGGGTCCCTTGGAGCCAAACTAATACGTAGGAGGGATGTGCCATGGGGTTTGGGATTGTGTGTGTTTTACAGAGCACCTCATTGCACAGGAATTTTCTTGAGGTTGGCGGGAGACCTGTTGTCATCTACCCAGTTCCATGACCAACTTTTCCTATCATGGGAGTCTTCTTGAGGCGGCGAGCACCCCAATGGCTCTGAACTGCTCGACCCATGCCCGCCAATATTGCAGCCTTTTGGCTTCCAAGATATCCCTCAGCAACAGCTGTTACCTCACGTTCATATGAACCCACAGCAAAGTTCGTCTCAACAGACGCTGCTCTGGTGAGATAGCAAACTCACCAGCCTGTGCCTGTGGGCTGGCCCAGACAACGGCCTTATAGGGCCTATGTCTGCATCAACTCTATGGTTTTTCTTTCTTTCTTATTTTTTTAAAGATTGGCCCTGAGCTGACATCTGTTGCCAATCTTGTTTTTTCTTCTTCTTCTCCCCAAAGCCCCCCAGTGAATAGTTGTACATTCTGCCTATAGGTCCTTCTGGCTGTGCTATGTGGGACGCTGCCACAGCCTGGCTTGTTGAACAGTCTGTGCCCAGGATCCGAACCAGTGAAACCCTGGTGCACCGAAGCAGAGCACATGAACTTACCCACTCAGTCACAGGGCCGGCCCCTGGTTTTTCCTTTTTATGACATACGACACAGATACAGGGACAAAAAAGAAAAACAAGTCACTATCTCTGGAAGGAAAAGGATCAAAAAAAGCCAAGAGTACTCTACCAAATTTACTGGAGTCACTAAAAAGCACAAGAAAATAGTTCCCCAAGTATCTTCTCCTGCCATTCTAAATTTAGAAAGAGAGAAAAAAAATCTCACTATTTTCTTCCACTAGACCCCACAGATAGAGGTTCCGAGAGGCTGATGTGGTCAGAAATCTTACCTCTTGCCAGCCTTTGTCAGACAACCCGGAATCTCCGCATCTGCGATCGTGCCAGGGAGAAAGCACTTCTTCCAGCCAGAGAAGGCAGCTTGCCAGCCAGTGCGGAATCCTGATGCTACACCAAAAGTGTAGGGGAAGAGGCAGAATTCCCCTTTTTCCCTTCCTGTTCTTACGGCTGGTCAAAGAATTAAAACTGACATAAGGCAGGGCAGCAGGAGAAAATCACAGTTTAATATGTGTACCTATTGACTTCATAAGCATGAGGAATTCCAAAGACAGTCAGGCAAAATGAGGCGCATTGTCCTTCTGGACTAAGGAGAAGGAGATAGAGGTCTGAGACTTCAAAGGGGAGAAAGCAATCTACAAGAAGGTGGGAAGAGTTAATATTTGGTAAAGAGGTGTTTGCATTGTAGATTCCCATCTACAGACAATGGGAACCGAATGAGGTCTTTGGATAAAATGGCCCTTGCTAGATGCCTTCCTGCCCACCACACCGAGAATTATCAATGGTTAGATCTCCTTCCTGGGACAGGCCTGTCTATCTTAAGTTCTTTTAGGCAGTTTATTGGAAGATGAAATGTTCTTCCAGAATCTTCTGAGCCTTGATTGTCTGCAGCTTGAAATAATCCACATACCAGAGTGGCACATCTTGGGGCAGTCTGCCCTGAACCCCATCAAAGGTTTATGGCAACCCTGGGTCAACCAAGTTTATTGGCACCTTTTTTCCAACACCATTGGCTTACTTCTTGTCTTTGTGTCACATTTTAATATTCACAGTTTCAAATGTTTTCATTATTATTAATTTGTTACAGTGATCTGCGACCAGTGACGTATTTCTTTTCTTTTTTTTTTTTTCAGGAAGATTAGCTCTGAGCTAACTTTCACCACTAATCCTCCTCTTTTTGCTGAGGCAGATTGGCCCTGAGCTACCATCTGTGCCCATCTTCCTCTATTTCATATGTGGGACCCCTGCCACAGCATGGCTGCATAAGCACTATGTAGACCTGCACTGAGGATCCAAACCACTGAACCCCAGGCCACAAAAGCGGAGCACTTCAACTAACTTAACCACTGCGCCACCAGGCCGGCCCCTGTGATCAGCGGATCTTTGATGTTAGAATTGTAATTGTTTTGATTGTTTTGGTTGCCACAAACTGTCCTCCCATAAGAGGGCAAACTTAATTGATAAATGTTGTGTGTGTTCTGGCTGCTCCACTGACCAGCAGTTCCCCCATCTCTCTCCCTCTCCTCAGACCTCCCTATTCCCTGAGACACAACAATACTGAAATTAGGCCAGTTAATAACCCTACGATCGCCTCTAAGTGTTCCAGTGAAAGGAAGAGTTGCGCGTCTCTCGCTTTAAATCAAAATCTGGAAATGATTAAGCTTAATGAGGATGGCAGGCCAAAAGCCAAGATAGGAAAAAGGCTAGGCCTCTTGCACCAAACAGTTAGCCAAGCTGTGACTGCAAAGAAAGAGTTCTTGAAGGAAATTGAAAGTGCTGCTCCAGTGAACACACAAATGATAAGGAAGCATGGCAGCCTTATTGCTGATATGGAGAAAGTTTTAGGGGTCTGGCTAGACGATCAAACCAGCCACAACATTCCCTTAAGCCAAAGCCTAGTCCAGAGCAAGGCCCTAACTCTTGAATTATAGGAAGGATGAGAGAGGTGAGGAGGCTGCAGAAGAAAAGAGTGAAGCCAGCAGAGGTTGGTTCATGAGGTGTAAGGAAAGAAGCTGTCTTCATAACATGAAAGTGCCAGGTGAAGCAGCAAGTGCTGATGGAGAAGCTGCAGCAAGTTACAGCGAAGATCTAGCTAAGATCACTAGTGAAGGTGGCTCCTCTAAACAACAGAGTTTCAATGTAGATGAAACAGCCTTTTATTGGAAGAAGGTGCCATCTAGGACTTTCCTAGCTAGAGAGGAGAAGTCAATGCCTGGCTTCAAAGGACAGACCAACTCTCTTGTTAGGGGCTAATGCAGCTGGCGACTTTATGTTGAAGCTTTTGCTCATATACCATTCCAAAATCCTAAGGCCCTTAAGAATTGTGCAAAACCTACTCTGTGCTCTATAAATGGAACAACAAAGCCTGGGTGACAGCGCATCTGTTTACAACGTGGCTTACTGAATATTTTAAGCCTACTGTGGAGACCTACTGCTCAGAAAAAAAGATTCCTTTCAAGATGCTACTGCTCATTGACAATGCACCTGGTCAGCCAAGATGTCTGATGGAGATGTTCAATGTCCATCAGATATTGTTTTCATGCCTGCTAACACAACATCCATCCTGCATGACCTGGGGAGTCATTTTGATTACGGACCATGGAGTAATTTCGAGTTTCAAGTCTTATTATTTAAGAAATAGTTGTCATAAGGATATAGTTCCCATAGAGAGTGGTTCCTCTGAGGATCTGGGCAAAGTAAACTGAAAATCTTCTGGAAAGAATTCACCATTTTAGATGCCATTAAGAACATTCGTGACTCATGGGAAGAAGTCAAAATATCAACATTAACAAGAGTTTGGAAGAAGTTGATTCTAACCCTCGTGGATGACACTGAGGGGTTCAAGACTTCAGTGGAGGACGTAACTTCCGATGTGGTGGACAGAGCAAGAGAGCTAGGATTAGCAGTGGAGCCTGAAGATGTGACTGAATGGCTGCACTCTCATGATAAAGCTTTAATGGATGAGGAGTTGCTTCTTATGGATGAGAAAAGAAAGTGGTTTCTTGAGAAGGAATCTACTCCTGGTGAAAATACTGTGAAGATAGTTGAAATGACAACAAAGGATTTAGAATATTACATAAACTTAGTTGATAAATCAGTGACAGGGTCTGAGAGGACTGACTCCAACTTTTTTTTTTTTTGGAGGAAGATTAGCCCTGAGCTAAGTACTGCCAGTCCTCCTCTTTTTGCTGAGAAAGACTGGCCCTGAGCTAACATCCATGCCCATCTTCCTCTACTGTATACGTGGGAAGCCTACCACAGCATGGCTTTTGCCAAGCGGTGCCATGTCCACACCTGGGATCTGAACCGGCGAACCCCAGGCCGTCAAGAAGTGGAAAGTGTGCACTTAACCACTGTGCAACCGGGCCAGCCCCAACTGACTCCAAGTTTGGAAGAAGTTCTAGTGTGGGTAAAATGCTATCGAACAACATTTCACGTTACAGAGAAGTTTTTGTGAAAGGAAGAGTCAATCTATGCGGCAAACTTCAGTATTGTCTTATTTTGAGAAATTGCCACAGACATCTCAACCTTCAGCAACCACCACCCTGATCAGTCAGCAGCTGCCAACATGAAGGAAGACCCTCCACCAGCAAAAACATTACAACTCACTGAAGGTTCAGATGATAGGTAGCAATTTTTAGCAATAAAGTATTTTTAAATTAATATGTGTACATTCTTTTTGTAGACATAGTGCTTTGAACATTTAATAGACTACAGTATAGTGTAAACATACCTTTTATACGCACTGGGAAACAAAAAAAATTCATACGATTCACTTTATTGTGACATTCATTTTACTGCGTCTCTGGAACTGAATCTGCAATAACTCCAAGGTATGCCCGTATAGTTTCAGCTCTTAGATCTAGGTATTTCATCCATTTTGAGTAATTTTTGTATATGGTGTGAGGTAGGAGTCTGACTTCATTCATCTGCATGTGGATATCCTGTTGTTGTAGCTCAGTGTGTTGAAAAGACATTGAGTTTTTTTTGGCACTCTGGTCAAAAATCAATTGGCCATCAAGAGAATGAAAAGACAAGGCATATACTAGGAGAAAATATTCATAAAAGACGTATCTGATACACGATTGTTATCCAAAATATACAAAGAACTCTTAAAAATCAACAATAAGAAAACCAACAACCCAATTAAAATGAGCAAAGTTCTGACCAGAAATGTCACCAAAGAAGATATGCAGTTGGCACACAAGCATATGAAAACATGCTCCATATCCTATGTCATTATGGAATTGCCAATTAAAACAGCACTGAGACACCACTCCACACCTGTTAGAATGGCAAAAATTCAATATACTGACAACACCATATATTGCTGAGGATGCAGAGCAACAGGAGTGCTCAATCATTGCTGACGGCAATGCAACATGGTACAGTCATTTTGGAAGACAGTTTGGCAGTTTCTTATGAAATGAAACATACTTTTACCATGTGATTCAGCAGCCCCACTCCTTGGTCCTTACCCAAATGAGTTGAAAACTTATGTCCATGCACAAATATGCACTAGATGTTGACATCAGCTGTATTCATGATTGCCAAAACTTGGAAGCGACCAAGATGCTCTTCAGTAGGTAAATGAAGAAATAAGCTGTGATCCATCCAGACAAGAAATCTTGCTCAGCGCTGAAAAGGAAAGTGCTATGAAGCCATGAGAAGACATAAGACAACCTAACTGCACATTTCTCAGTGAAAAAGGCCAATCTGAAAAGGCTATATACTGTCTGATTCGATTCCAACTATATGACATTCTGGAAAGGCAAAACTGTGGAGATGGAATAAGATCAGAGGTTCCCGGGAGTTAGTGGGGAGGGAGGGATGAGTAGGTGAAGCACAGAGGATTTTTAGGGCTTACTGTAATAGTGTACAAATGTCACTATACATTTGTCAAAACCCATGGAACGTACAACACCAAGAGTGAGCCCTAATGGAAACTATGAGCTTTAGGTGATAACGATGTGTCAATGTAGGTTCATCAATCACAACAAATGTACCAATCTGCTGGAGGATGTTGAAAGTGGGGGAGGCTGCGCAGGTGTAGGGCCTGGGGGTATATGAGAATTCCACCTTAAGCTCAATTTTGTTGTGGACCTAAAACTGCTCTAAAATATAAAGTCCATTTTTAACAAATTAATTGGCCATAAATTTAAATTGGCTATAAATTTTTTAAAATTAATTGCTCATACTTTGGACTCTCAGTTCTATTCCATTGATCTCTATGTCTATCCTTTTGTCAGTAACACACTGTCTTGATCCTGTAGCTTTATAGTCTGTTTAGAAATCAGAAGTATAAGTCCTCCAACTTTGTTCTTTGTCAAAATTGTTTGGGCTGTCCTGGGTCCCTTGCGTCTCCACATGAATTTTAGGATCAGCTTGATAATTTCTGCAAAATAGCACTTGGGATTGTGACAGGGATTGCACTGAATCTGCAGACTGATTGGGGAGGATTGCCATCTTGACAATGTTAAGTTCTCCAGTCCGGGAATGTGGGATGTCTTTCCACTCGTTTAGGTCTTCTTTAATTTTTTTCAATGATGTTTAGTAGTTTTCAGTGCACGACTCTTGCATTTCTTTTGTTAAATTTATTCTACGGTATGCTTATACACAAATTTATTCTTTTTGATGCTATGGAAGCAGAATCATTTTCTTAATTTCATTTCTGGATAGTTCATTGCTAGTGTATAGAAATACTATTGATTTTTGTATATTGATCTTGTATCCTGCACCTTCACTGAGCTTGCTCATTAGTTCTAACATTTTCTGTCTGGATTCATTAGCATTTTCTCTCCATAAGATCGTGTCATCTGTGCTAGAGGTCGTCGTACTTCTTCCTTTCCAATCTGGATTCCTTTGATTTCATGCTCTCACCTAATTGCCATGGCCAGAGCCTCCCGTAAAATGTCAAGGACAAGTGGTGAGAGGACATCCCGAGGTTGTTCCCGATCAGAGGGAAAGTTTTCAGCCTCTCACCACTGAGCACAGCAGCCGAGGGTTTTCGTGGATGATCTTCATCAGTTTGAGGGCAGTCCTTTCTACTCAGATTTGCAGACCATTTTCCTCTGTGTCTGTTGAGATGATCAGGTGGTTTCATCCTTCTTCTATTAGTATGGCATACTACCTTGATTGATTTTCAGATGCTAAATCAACCTTGCATTCCTGGGGTAAATCCTGCTTCATCCTTTTTATATGTTGCTGGATTTGATTTGCTGGTATTCAGTTGAGCAATTCTGCATTTATATTCATAAAAGATGGTGGGCTGTAGATTTCTTTCCTTGTGATATCTTTGTCGGGTTTGGTGTCAGGGTGATCTTGGCTTTGTAGAATGAGGTGGGAAGTGTTCTTTCTTCTTCTTCTTATATTTTGTGATGCTTTATCTTCACCACATCTTAGTGGTGTCACTCTGTGTAACTGCCTTGCTCAGTGGGTCCCAGCCATTGGCCCAGTCATATCCCTGGAAGTTTACAGTTTACTGCGTCAACCATGCTTGGCCATAAATATCCATTGGATGTTGGTTCCTATGAAAGGGGGTGTGGTGAGAGCCCCTCTCTGGGTAGATAAAATCAGTGAGTGCTCCGAAAGCCTGCACACCAGCTCTCAGGTGGTCACTGGCAAGTCCTTGAGGGAGCTCCTGTTACAAAATTACCCAAGCCTCTTGGTGTTAAATGCATTTTTCTGGATTTTTGTGAAGGCGTTTCAGAGCAAGGAACATCTGCTCAGTTGTGTTTAGGTCAAACAGAATGAGATACAGGAGCTGTCGTCCCTGCAGGCAGTGGGAGACCATCTGAGAAGTTCCTCGAGACGATGTCAGCCAAATATCAGAAGGGGGTAAGGGGGCGGGCTCTGGCAGAGCGTTCTAAGTGGCACCATCTTGTCTGGGATCACATCATCCTGTCACCAGCCCACTGAGCCAGACAGCCTGCAGGTGCCCCTGAAGTCCTATTCCACAAACCACATAGAAACCTGACAACGTGGAGAGAGTTCTTGGGGAAGAGGATATCTCTCTTGGTTTTTCTTTAATTGGCAGAATAGTCACCATTTTGCTGTAAACAAGTTAACAGCCTGTCACATCAACCTTTCCTCTTTCAAAGAAGTCGGAAGAGCAAAAGGAGAAAGACCCCTCAGCTCCAGGAATAAATAAGCCTGAAGCGGGGCGGTGAGTTGTGATTGTCACGTGATAAGACCTGTGATGTAGTTTGGCTTGGAGATGCTCAGTCCATGATACTTCTCACAGATATCCACAAGTGGGGAGCTGCCATTAGGGTCCCTCAGGCTTGACAGGTGCTCCTGTCTAGAAAGGGCTGTCATTGGTGTCTGAGGGGCCCTAGGGACGCCCCAAGCTGGAGGTCATCCCCAGGAGTCTGCTTGCCTCCTTTCAGGACATCGTGTGCAGCTACGAGCTCAGAACAGTCAGCGTGAATCCTGCCGATTCACAGAACAGTCCCCAAAGCTGCGCACTCCCTCGTCAGCGGATGAGGGTGGCTTAGTGCCATCCCGTTGTGCCCAGAGGTCAGGCGCTGCCCAGGGCCTCTCAGCCAGGTTCATACCCTCGTCTTACCAGCGTCTTGCCTGACGCCCACAGCCCCACAGCTCCCAGTGTGGAGGGGCCTGGATGGCGCCCAGCTGGTGGAGTACCTGTGTTGGGATGAGGGATCAAGGAGGGTGTCTGCAGCAGTGGAAAGCGGGTGGGGTCCGGACCCCCCCACTCCCTGACTTGGACCTTCATCTCCACAGGCCTCCTAAAACCACCCCAGTGACCTAGGCTAGTCAGTTACCTGGTGGCTCGGGTGTCCTCATCTGTGAACCAGGCACGGTAGTTAGGCTTCCCTAGAACCTGGGGAACTCTGGTCTTGACCGTGTGAAGTATTGGTAGGGTGGGCTGAGTGTGTGTGTGACCGTGAGGTAGGGCCCAGTGCTGGATCTTACGCCCAGGAGTGGGGGCCAGCCCTGCACACAGAGCAGCAGAGGCAGTGACAGCAGGTGAGTCACAGCAAGTTCTGTGTGGTGGCACTCAGTCTGAGAGGAGATGAAGGCTCTAGAATGAGGGGACAGGGACTCATTGAAAGTGGCTCCCACAGCAGTGTGGCGGTGGTATGTCAGGGTGAGAACGCAGAGTGCAGGGTCTTGGTCTTGGCTCCATGGCTCAGGACGCCCCCTGCTCCAGGCAGTGGGGGCTTGTTACCGGCACATTGGGTTCTTATTATCTCCCAGAATAGAAATCAAGAGAGGCAACAAACGGGAGTAGAAAAGCAAAAGTTTATCAGCTTGGGCACAGGAGAGGCACAAGGGGGCTGGCGCAGAAAGAAAAGGGGCAGGTGACCCAGTCGGTAGGGAGCGTGACTGTGGGGCTTTATTAGGCAAGCCTGGGAGGATGGCCTTGTCATGGCGTGGAGAGGCGGGGCTGTGCTTGCACCTGTGCTGTTGTTCAGCATGCCACCACATGCGATGCACGTATCATTAGCATTCTAGCTCTCCACCCCTGGGTGTGATGTTTACCGTGCTAATGCGGCTAGGGTCACCCTCAGGCAACTCCTGGGTGCTAGGGCGCGTGCGTGAACCCAGGAACGTCCAGAGGCTGTGGAATGTGGATCTTTGTGTGCTCTATCTGATTCTCCCGGCTTGCCGATTGGTTAGGCCAAATCTTGTTATGCCAGGGACCTTGCACATGGCCCTGTTTCCTTGGGCTGGTTCTTGTCTCAGCTGATACACAAGCCTGGTGGGGCAGGGGATGAGGGGATGAAAGCAGCTGTCTGAGGCCATGTGGCTGCCTGGGCGACACCCAGGGCCACAGAGTCACTTGTGTTCTGGGTCCTGGAGCCCTGGCCCAGCTCCCTGGAAGCCTCGGGTTTCCACCCTGCCCTGGGATCCCAGACCACTAGAGCGGTTCCCAGCCAGGCTCCCTGGGGCGGCCTCCTCCCCACCCTCAGGGACCCTCCCAAACATGCCCAGGTCCCCCTCCACCAGGCTCCCTCCCTTGCCCCAGGGGCAGGCCAAAGCAATCTCCATGCCTCCCCGTGACCCTGACCCTGCTTCATCCGTCCCTCCAGGCAGCCAGTGGTTCGAGGCTTCGGTCCCCAGGGCAGTGTCAGAGCAAGGACTGAAGGCTGGTCAGCACCTATCGGGGCAGCCTGTCATTCCTCTCTCGCCCTCGTAGGTGCCGGCAGCCGGCTTGTTGCTCTTCTCAGGCGCTTACCATGGCCTGGGGACTGCCCAGCACCGCCAGCCTGGCGCGCTTCTGCCAGAAGCTGAACCGGCTGAAGCCACTGGAGAAGTCAACCATGGAGACGTCACTTCAGCGCTGCCTGAGCACGCTGGACCTGACCCTGCTGGGAGTCGGTGCTACAGTGGGCTCGGGCCTCTACGTGCTCTCGGGCACCGTGGCCAAGGAGATGGCCGGCCCTGCGGTGCTCGTGTCCTTCAGCATCGCTGCTGTGGCCTCCCTGCTGGCAGCCCTATGCTACGTGGAGTTCGGGGCCCGTGTGCCTCGCACGGGCTCTGCCTACCTGTTCACCTACGTGTCCATGGGCGAGCTGTGGGCCTTCCTCATTGGCTGGAACGTGCTCCTCGAGTACCTCCTTGGTGGTGCCTCTGTGGCCCGTGCCTCAAGCAGCTACCTGGACGCCATCTTCAGCCACCGCATCCGTAACTTCACCATGGCCCACGTGGGCATCTGGCAGGTGCCTTTCCTGGCCCAGTTCCCCGATGTCTTGGCTGCTGGTATTGCACTTTTGGCCTCCACATTTGTCTCCTGTGGAGCCCATGTCTCTTCGTGGCTCAACCATGTGCTGCTTGCTATCAATATGCTCGTCATCCTCTTCATCATCATCCTGGGGTTTGTCCTGGCCCACCCGCACAACTGGAGTGCTGACGAGGGTGGCTTTGCGCCCTTCGGCTTCTCCGGCATCATGGCCGGTGCCGCCACCTGCTTCTTTGCCTTCCTGGGCTTTGGCGTCATTGCTGCCTCCAGCGAAGAGGCCCAGAACCCGAAGCGGGCTGTGCCTATGGCCATCATCATCACGCTCAGCCTGGTGGCTGTTGCCTACATCCTCGTCTCCACTGTGCTCACCCTCATTGTGCCCTGGCACAGCCTGGACCCTGACTCGGCACCCGCTGATGCCTTCTACCAGCGGGGCTACAGCTGGGCGGGCTTCATTGTGACAGCTGGCGCTATCTCTGGTAAGGGGCCTTTCTGGGCAAGGAGGGAGGGGACAGGGTGGTGGGTCCCTGCCCTATGCCACCCAGGGAACACAGCTCTATCTGGGCCTGTGTTCCCAGTTGCATCCTGGGCCCAGGACGGTGCTAATGATTAGACTCTCCACCCAGGCTCGTTGGGAGGGACCTACTCACTGCCCCTGCCAATCGTACACAAAATGTCAGTTCTGGGCATGTGCTGCCAGGTCCTTTCCTGGTGGAGGGACTCAGCCCACATCAGAGTCTCCAGTGGGTCTGTCACCTAAACTGGGCTGTCCCATTCCTGGGTGGTGAGGGGGAGCAGTTCAGCATCCCACATACACTCAGGCTCACTCTGAGAGCCCAGGTAGACTCATGTCCATATTCCCAAGGGGCCACCCATGCCCTGAATCCCAGCAGAGGCCCCTGGTGGGATTGTTCACTGTGCCAACCAGTCTCTCACCCTCTGCCACAGCCATGAACACCGTCCTGCTCAGTGACATCTTTACCCTGCCACGCATCGTATACGCCATGGCCACCGACGGGCTCTTCTTCCAGGTGTTTGCCCACGTGCACCCCCGGACGCAGGTCCCCGTAGTGGGCATCCTGGTATTTGGGGTCCTCATGGCTTTCCTGGCGCTGCTGCTGGACCTCCAGACACTGGTTCAGTTCCGGTCCATCAGCATACTACTGACCTTTACTTTCGTGGCCACCAGCATTATCGTGCTACGCTTCCACAAGTCCCCTCCAGCCAGTTCCCTGGGCCCAGCCAGCCCTGTGGGCACAGAGCAGGCCTCAGGTGCTGAGCCTGGGCAGCTGCGACCAGCCCTGAGGCCATACCTTGGCTTCCTGGGTGGGTGCAGACCTGGAGCTGCCGTGGCCTGGGCACTTGGTGTCCTGGTGTCCTCGGCCATCACTCTGGACTGCGTGCTGGTCTTTGGGGGCTCGGCCCTGCACCTCCCGCCCTGGGGCTACACCCTGACACTCCTGCTCAGCTCCATCATGTTTCTGCTCAGTCTCCTTGTCCTGGGCGCCCACCAGCAACAGCGCCGGCAGGACACCTTTCAGGTACTTCCTCCAGCCAGCACCCCTCACTCTCAGCCCAGCCAGCTTCCTTCGACCGGTCCTCCTCTGCCGTGGCAGGATGCACCAGGGCTCACGGGGCAGGGGAGGCCAGTACCCCATCCCCCTCTTTCTGCATGGCAAGTGGGCCCTTGATTCCAGAATCCCCAGAGACAGAGAAAGGCTCTGTGGACTCCCGAGAAATCAGGCCCCAGGCCAGCAGCCCTTCCCTGCAGCCCAGCAGCCCTGCCCTTGCCCCTCAGGTTCCCATGGTGCCCCTGACTCCAGCCCTGAGCATCCTCCTGAACATCTTCCTCATGCTGCAGCTGAGCTACCTGACCTGGCTGCGCTTGTGCATCTGTCTGCTGATCGGTGAGTAGGCGCCAGGCTGGGACCCTGGGTGAGTGGCAGGAGGAAGGAAAGCAGGGAAGCTGGGCTGGGACCTGCCCCTCAGGCTTTTGCTATCCTTACAGGACTCGTGGTGTATTTTGGCTATGGCATCTGGCACAGCAAGGAGAACCAGCAGGAGCTGCCGGGGTTGACTGCCACATGTGGCAGCCTGGAAAAGACGGCACAGGCCCTGCAGCGCCCCAGCCAGGCACTGGCCCAGGAGCCCGGTCGCACGGAGCAGCCCACCAGTTCATGAGGACCGCTGGGGGCCTGCCTGCCCTCCTGCAACTCCTCATGGGGACAGAGAGGCTGGCAGCTCCTTTTATCCAGGACAGCTTGGGTTTGTAGGCCTGTCTATGCCAAGGAGTCCTCAGGACCTTAGGACCTTAGCACAGGTGCGTAGCTTTGAGTCCTTATGAGTGGGTCGTGGCCAGAGCTGGTGTGGTGGACTCTGCCCAGCA
The DNA here is from genome assembly GCF_021613505.1 of Equus quagga. Taxonomy (NCBI): domain Eukaryota; kingdom Metazoa; phylum Chordata; class Mammalia; order Perissodactyla; family Equidae; genus Equus; species Equus quagga. Next base: position 82,327,915 of record NC_060281.1, read on the forward strand.
CCTTCCAGTTTATGACCAACTCCAGCTACCTCGGCAGGTGAGCAGGGCAGGCAGGGAAGAGGCCCGCAGCCCCAGGGATCCACAATAATAACTGCTCAGTCACCCCCGTGGCCTGCCATCATGTCCACTGTGGTGTTCTTTGTGGCACTGAGTCCTCACCTGCCCCCAGGAACCAGACGATTGTCCCTAATCCACAGCAAAGATGCTGAGGTTCTATAATGGGGAGGCACCAGCCCTGAGACAGCCCTGAGTCAGGGAAATGGCCTGGCCTGGGTCCCGGGGTCCTCCCCTCAAGCCAGTGCCCTCTGGCCAGCTCAGAGGGGACCTGCACACACTCCTACACATACCAGGCACAGAGGGGTCCCTGACAGGGTGGGCCCAAGCTCCCTCCCAGGCGTCCAACATGCCCCCTCGGGGTCGGATCCAGAGAGCAGAACCCAGACCCCAAGAAGGCCGCCTAAAAAGGGGAGTGGAGTTCCTGGGGTCCCTGAGTTTCTCAGGGCTCCTAGACAGCAGGGCATGTGCCTGAGGCCCCGGGATGTAGAGGCCCACAGGTACATGCATCACGCATCTCTCAGGTACAGGCCCACACGACTCCCTCAGGGCGCACAGCCACGTGCAGACTGAGGCAACAGCTGTTTATAAGCTCAGGGCCCACAGCTCCAGCTGCCTCTCTCCCTGCCACCCCGTCAGGGCTTTGGGATGAAGGCACAGGATGGGACACACGTGTGCAGGTGGTGCACGAGTGCCTTGGCCCCACCTCATGGCTGTGGGACCTTGTCCTTGGGGTCCCCAGGCCAAGCCTGCACCCCCACTGGGCTCTTGAAGGCCATGTTACATCTACCATAGACACCTCCGACTCCCAGTTCCCGCCTATGAGGACCACACAGGAAGCTGCTGGCTCTGGCAGCTTTACTCCTTGACTCTCTGCGGCCTTGACATCAGCCTTCTCTGGGCCCCAAGGACAGCCAGGTACATGTGACCCCGCTCCAATAACCAGGCCTCAGAGCCATGAACTCTCACCCCAGCCTATCTGACCCTGCCTCCCATGGACACTGCTCTGGGGATTGAGAGGCAGCGGGGACCTCAAGGCTTGGCTGGGGCTCCAGGTTCCAGATGATTCCAGATGCTCCCCAGCCTGAGCCCCAGCCCTGGGCCTCCCCAACCTGGCCCATGTCACTCCACCAGCAAGCTGCCAGCATGATCTGGTCACCAGGGACCCCTGAGAAGGCAGCCCCTTGTCTCCCTGGGGTGGGCACTCCCAAATCTCTGCCCCTCTCTGGGACCAAGAGAGGGCTGGACTCCTGCAGCCCCCGTCCCTCCCCTCCTGACTACGGGCCCGGGGACATGGGGAAATTCTCCAGCATGCCGGACTCAGGACCCCGGGAGGATGCCAGAGCCAGAACAGGCCAGCCTGCTAGGGCTTCCATGTGCTCTGTTAAGGACATTCTCTGCAGCCCCTGGGCTGCACCTGGGGTCTTGGTCAGAGCATGGTCCTCATGCAGTTGCCTCAGGCTGGGCTGGGCAGCTGGCCAGACACGTTCTCAAGGTGTGACCTTGGGTAGCAGTGACATATGTGTCCAGATATCCAGTAGAAATTGGCTTTTCTACCCACATACAACAGCAGCAGGTCACAGAAGAAAGTGATGTGTGAGAGGCAGGGCAGCCCCATGTCCTGGTCCCCAATCTGGCATCCTGCCGCCTCCCCAGCCCCCACCCCAAGACTCAATGTCAGAAAGGGAACGTGGGTCTGCACTCAGTGGGGCACATGCTCCCTGGCAGCCAGAGGGAGCCACGTTGGCTGACTCACCACACCCAGCCAAGCCGCTCCAGGGCCCAGAGTGATGGTTGTGGGGACCCGAACTTCCCTGCCTGAGACAGACCTGGGCTGAGCCTCTCTGGCTGTGGCTGTCGGCCTCTCCCACCCCTCACCCTTGCCTGCCTCCACGCACCCTGGCCTGGCCCCTACCTGCTCAGTGACCAGGATGTCGAAGGGGATCCCACAGAGCTGGAGCAGGCTCCAGGCCTCCACGACTGAGGCCTCCCACAGTGAGTGACTGTCCTGGGGGCAGGAGAGTCTAGTGGTCTGTTCTGCCCACTCCTGGGCTGGCCCGGCCCTCACAGGCCTCATCTTACTCATCCACTGACTCCATCCACCCTCAGCCTGAGACTTGGGTCTCAGCCCTGTGTCATTGCTGAAGACACAGGGGACAAGCAAGCTGGGACTTCCCTCTCAGAAGCTCCCTGCCTGCCAAGGGGACAGGGACAGAAGGGTCCCTAAAGAGACACCGGTAGTGGGGATGGGGGAGTGGGGGCAGGCCTGGGCTGTGGGGTCCAGAGAGGGGACTCGCTCCCCCCGGAAACCAGGGGCTTCCTGCCAGGAGACTGTCAGGCTGGTTTTCCAGGGGTCAGGAAGGAGTTCGAGGCAGAGACGTAGGGCGGGGAGAGCACAGAGGGGAGGGGGCAGGGCGTGGGCAGGTCCAGCCCCACATAGTTGTGAAGGGCTGGGGAGGTCAGTGAAGCCAGGCCAGGCCAAGCTCAGCGAGCAGTGTCAAGGGGTGTCACCTCCAGGCCCGGTGGCTGTGTGCACGTATATGTGAGAGTGACGAGGTGACATGCGGTGGCAGAAGGATGGGGGACGTCTGCTTAGGAGACTCAAACATGACATTACCTGCAAGGCAAGATCCTGGAGTGCATCCTGGGTCTGAAAATAGAAAGATCTAGGACGATTACTGGCACAGCTGGGGAAATTTAAATGTTCGATTTATCTGCCAACGTTAGACTTCTTGAGTGTCACAAGAGGACAGTGGTCACCAGGGGACAGTCCTCATTTTCAGGACAGCATTGAGAGGGGTCAGTGTCTGAATATCTGCCACTTACTTTCCAATGATTTCATGTGACATCTATCTAAATATATCCAGGTCACTCCAGGGAGGGAGAGAGAAAGCAAATGGGGCAAAATGTTGGGGGAAAAACAAAAACAGCCCTGGTGAACCCAGATGAAGGCTATATGGGTTTTCACGGTACTAATCTTTGAAGTTTTCTATAGATTTTGTAGTTTTTTAGATAAAACCTTAAGGGAAAAGTAAAAAGGAAAGCCCCCTGTGGCGGGGAGGGAGATGCTGGAGGAGGGTGGAGTGCAGGAGAGGCTGGGGTAGGGGTCCCAGCTACAGCAGGGGTGTGGGGACAGGTGGGGTGGAGGCCAAAGGGCTCAGCAGGGAGGCTGGACGTAGCCTGTGCTGGGGACCTGGAGCTGAGAGCACCCCTCCTGCCCTGGGGCCCCTCACACACACAGCAGACCGTCCAGAGGGACGGGCCAGGGTGTGGTCTGTCCTGGATGCCACGGGAGGACAGGTGGGGGAGGACTTGGCTGAGGAGCAGCAGGCGGGCAGTGGGGCTGCACCTGAAGTTGTAGCTCCTCTCCTGCAGCTGGAAGGAGTCGGGGGACCGGCAGTCAGAGCCCCTGGTGTCCAGGTCACAGTCCCAATGGCCGGGGATGCCCACAGCACCGCCCTACACACAGCGCGTCACTGTTCCACCAGCACGCGGGCCCGGGGCCCTCTCTCTCCCCAAGCCCTCCTAAAACTCTGCCTCCCAGAGACCCAGCAGCAATGCCAGGTCCTCAAGACCCCTCCAGCTGCGGCCATAAGGTCCCTGATGTGGAGCACAGGGCAGGAAGGGCTGAAGCGTGGGTCATAACGGCAGCACTTGAAATAGGTGGTGTCCAGGTCTCCAAGACATTGGACCTGAGATAGGTGGGCCAGAGGTCAGGCCCAGCAGGGAACAAGGAGGGTCTGGGGCCAGTCAGGACCAGCCATGCTTACTTGGAGAGGTTGAACTTGCTGAAGGTGACCGTGTTTTTGAGGAACAGCATGAAGTTGTCAGCCTGAACCAGTGGGGGCTTCCTGCAGGTGGGGGTAGGTAAGGGGCAGGCTCTGCTGGTCCTGGGACCCTTCCCTGGGTGTCAGGGAAACTTACACTGGCACGGTGTCCCTCTCCACAGGGCACCAGCCTTGGATCTCACAGGTCCTGTGGGTCCCATTGAACACCACACGCTGGCCCATTTTTATGCCTTGAAAACACAAGACAAACTCCAGGCCCTCCAATCTCCACAGGGCCTGGGAAGGGAGTGGCAGGGGGCTGTCAGCAGAAAGAAGAGATGCAGAGGCACCACCAGGCCTGCACGCTGGAGCCACCCGAGGTCCCAGCACGGTCCCCTGAACCCCCATCCCAGTGGAGGTGCCGGAAGACAGGGCCCTCAGTTACTGTGGCTGTGCGTCCCCATCTCCCCTTCAGGACAGTCCTCGTCAGCCCAGCAGGTCCCCAGTGGATGGAGGGTGCTGAGGTGGTGAGAGAGCAGAGCTGTCCAGGCCCAGGAGGTGTCTCCCCTTCGTGACCCAGCCCTGCAATCTGCAATCCCCTGCTTAGCCCCCAGGGTTCCCTGAGTTTGGGGCACATGGGAAACCTGGAGGGTGCAAATAAAAGGTGGTCAGAGAAGGGAGGACAAGCAGCCCCTGGCCAGATAGGGGTGCAGTGCTGTACCCCAAGGCAGAGTGAGACTCCTTCCCTCCTTATAGTTTTGTCCCCAGCGGGGGTAGAAGTGATTCCTGGAGGCCCATCTCCTCTAGTCCAACTCAGATGACAGGGAAGGTGGCGGGACTCTGGGAGGGTGCATTCACGTCAGGGTGGAGGTGCTGGGAGTGGTAAAGGGCAGGACCATCCTTAGAGGGCCTGTAGGGAAGTGGCACCCCACACACTGGCCAAGGGAACACAGCCCCACAGGCTATTCCCCGCCAAGTTTGTTCTGCTGTAAAATAGGGACGCTAGTGCCTACCCATGGTCACAGAGTTCTTGGCATCAGCCAGGAGGGGATGGAGGCGAGCTTTCTGGGAGTCCCAGACCCCGGAGAGGAAGCCCCTCAAGCGTCAGGCACTCACACAGACATGGTTGTGCCAGGTGGAGGGTGGACACCGCTATCCAGGGCCCCTGGCTCAGGGGCAGTGGGAGAAATGCAGTACCAGGGTGGCAGGAAGGGCTGGGGACTCTAAGCCAAATGAGAGAGTGGGACTTCGTGGGGGTTGAGACTGTGAGAAGCGGACAGAGGACAGCATGGGGCCTCCTGCTCTGCCCCACTGTCCCTACCTATGTCCTGAGTCTGCTCCTCCTCTCCACCCTGCTAGACCACCGCCTTCTCTGAGCAGACTCCACGGTGACCACCGCGGGTCCCACCTCTGCCCTCGTCCAC